>NW_015163146.1:103296-122502 GCF_001447785.1 Gekko japonicus
CAACCTGCACACGCAGAAACGTTTCATAGAATAAAAAAATTAAAATGCATTCACACTCTGAGTTCTTTCAGGGCAGCCCAGAGCGCCCACCTGGGGGTCTCTGCTCTTCCTCGGCTTCACCAAGGGTCCCAGCACCCAGATTGGAGTTGGAGCCTGTCTTTTCTTTACTTCTGTAACACCCAGACCGATTTCACACAAGAGCTACGCCGCGGTCGCGCCTCCCTTTGCCCTGCTTCTATTGGTCAATTTCCCGCTCGAAGCCGCGCGGCCGCATTTTGACCCGCAGCTTCGCCCAAATTTCCCCGTGGTTTCGTGATCCTCAAAAAACAGGATCATGAAACCACGGAGAAAATTGGGCAAAGCCGCGGGTCAAAATGCGGCCGCACGGCTTCAAGTGGGAAATTGATCAATAGAAGCGGGGCAAAGGGAGGCGCGACTGCGGTGGAGCTCTTGTGTGAAATCGGTCCCAGCCTGGGCACCCAAAAGCTTGCTTGCTGTTTTGTGTCATTGTAGACGGTCCTAATAAAAGGTACGACCGTGGGTTGTGGTTTGCTTCGGGCGGGGTTAAAAGAAAAAACTCGCCCCCTTTCACCCAGGCCTTTGAGTTTATTTTAGCATTTGATAATGTGCCTTTAACAGGAGTAGAATCCTGCTTCCCTGTTCGAACGTTCGTGCAGTGTTTTCGCTATTCGGCTCCTCCTGCACACTCGCTTTGCACACTTACCGAGTTATCTCGATAAGGATACATCATAAACATTTGGGATGGGTGGTTTTCCCAACGGTGATCTTAGCCCATTTATGCTCCTAGGAAGAAGCAGGTTCCTCGATGTGCCACGCGTGACGCTGCCTTAGGCCGAGTCAGACCTTTGGTCTCTTGAGGTCAGGACTGTCTACTCAGACTGGCAGCGGCTTTCCAGGGTCTCAGGCAGAGGTCTTTCACATCACCTGCTATCTACCTGCTCCTTTTAACTGGAGATGCCGGGGATTGAACCTGGGACCTTCTGCATGCCAAGCAAACGCTCTGTCACTGAACCACGGCCCCTCTTCGTCATCACCTAGCCACAGTACTTGGGTATGACCAAAACACCATTAATAGAATCATGGAATCGCAGAGTTGGAAGGGGCCATACGGGCCATCTAGCCCAACCCCCTGCTCGATGAAGGATCAGCCTAGAGCATCCCTGACAAGGGTTTGTCCAGCCGCTGCTTAAAGACTGCCAGGGAGGGGGAGCCCGCCACCTCCCGAGGCAGCTGATTCCACTGTTGCACGACTCTTTCTGTAAAAAGTTTTTTCTAATATCCAGCCAGCACCTTCCTGCCCTTAATTTAAATCCATTCTTGCGGGTCCTGTACTCTGCTGCCAAAAGGAACAGCTCCTTGCTCTCCTCCCTTCAAATACTTCAAGAGAGCCATCCTGTCCCCCCCCCCAACCTCCCCTTCTCCAGACTGAACATTCCCAAGTCCCTCAGCCTTTCCTCACAGGGCTTGGTCTCCAGGCCCCCGATCATCCTCATCGCTCTCCTCTGTACCCGCTCCATTCTGCCCACATCCTTTTTGAAGTGAGGCCTCCAGAACTGCACGCAATACCCCAGGTGCGGCCTGACCAATGCAGTGTACAATGGGACTATAACATCTTGTGATCTGGATGTTACGCGGGACCAGCGATTTATATCACAAGGCTCACAAATCAGATACCAGTGAGCTACAGGCAGGATAAATTCGACGCTAGCAGAACCAACAAATCCAGATCTCTCAAATAAGCGAGCCAGTTTGCATGCCACCACGGAAGGCTCTCTATCAAAACACTGGACAGGCTATCCCAAAAACCTCCCAAGTCACAGATGGGATGGGGAGATAGTTCTTCAGGCACCAAAGAGAGCTTATTCCCAAGATATATAACAGAGGAGATGTTCGTGTATTTTTGGCCTCATTTACACTCCAGGAATCACTGATTGGAAACTACCTTTTGTGAGAAACCTTTCCACGAGATGAGTCCCTCTCTCCCTGATTTGGCAATTTTCCTTCATCAAAATAAACACACTGGGTGGCCTGAGAAACCACATTTCTTAGCATACAGTTTCCTACCCAGAATCATTGTGAAACGAGCCACGGCCTTACTTCCTGCTCGGGGGACACGGGTTCAAATTCTCTGACAGAGCTGCAACCTCAGCTGGCTAGCGAAGAGCATCCACGGATTGGATCTTGCCACTTTAACCATTGTAATCCCTGTCTCCCCCAACACACTAGATTACTTGTATCTGGCACACTACAGGCGTTCACTCAAAGCACAGAAACTTCCTTTTACACCAACACTGAAGCAAACACATGGACTCATTTGGAATACTGTGTACAGTTCTGGTCACCACACCTCAAAACGGATATTATAGCATTGGAAAAAGTGCAGAAAAGGGCAACTCGAATGATAAAAGGGTTGGAACACATTCCCTATGAAGAAAGGTTAAAGCGCTTGGGGCTCTTTAGCTTGGAGAAACGACGGCCGAGGGGTGACATGATCGAGGTTTATAAGATTCATGGGATAGAGCAGGCAGAGAAAGAGGTACTTTTCTCCCTTTCTCACAATACAGGAACTTGTGGGCACTCAATAAAATTGCCAAACAGTCGGGTCAGAACAGATAAAAGGAAGTCCTTCTTCACCCAAAGAGTGATGTTCATGGCACGAATCACTTAGGCAAAGGTTTATTTATCCTATTGTACCTCTGTATACTCCTGCCAACCTAGCAGTTCGAAAGCAAGAAATTGCAAGTAGATAAATAGGTACCACTTCGGTGGGAAGGGAACAGCGTTCCGTGCGCCTTGGTGTTTAGTCATGCCAGCCACATGACCACGGAAACGTCTTCGGACAGCGCTGGCTCTTCGGCTTTGAAACGGAGATGAGCACCGCAACCCTAGAGTCGGATTCGACTGGCTTTCGAGCAAGGGAACCTTTACCTTTACAAACAGTGGGAGGGCTTCTAGTGTCCTGGCCCCTCTGATGGACCTCCTTATGGCACCTGGTATTTTTGGCCACCGTGTGACAGAGTGTTGGACTGGATGAGCCAATGGCCTGATCCAACATTGGCTTTCCTTGTGTTCTTATGCTCTGTTTCAATCCCACAAATAAGTCTGCAACAGGGTTCCCAGCTCTGGGTGGGGAAATACCAGGAGATTTTTTTTTGGGGGGTGGAGCCTTGGGAGGGCAGGGTTTGGGGAGGGGAGGGGCCTCAGCAGGGTGCAGCACCATGACTCCACCCTCCAAAGCAGCCATTTTATCCAGGGGAACCGATCACTGTCGCCTGGAGATCAACTGTAATATCGGGAGATCTCCAGGCCCCACCTGGAGGCTGGCAACCCTAGCCTGCACCCAGATCTCAAACCACGCAAACCCAACTAACCGTCCATCTCTGTCCTCAAACGCCTCTGCCCGCGTGATCGTTTCGAGGGCCTGTCCTCGGCACCTGCTCCAGTCCGAATTCCCCTCTTTCTAAGCAGATGGGATCGAAAGGGGAAGCAGTACTCTGGCTATGACACACCGCCCGGGGCGAAGTGCGAAGACGTGAGTCGATTCCATTGCACCCTACAGTCAACTGGAGAAACCCCCATCTCCCAACGCCTCTTCCTCAGTCGCTGTTTCCAGCCGAGTGGGACGAACATGCGGAGCTGCCTTATACTGAGTTAGACTCTGACCGGCAGCCGCTCACTAGGGTCTCCGGCACAGAAGGCGTCTTCCCCAGTCCCTGGGGTTTTTTAACTGGAGACGAATCCCAGACCCTTCTGCATACCAAGCATGTTCGTGGCTCATGGGCCATGCCCCACCCTGCAATGTACACTGGATCAGACCCCGTCAACCAGGGGTCATTTCGTAGAAAAAGAGGTGCAGGAGCTCATTAGGATAACTCATTAGCATAACTCATTTGCATATGCCACACACCCTGACATCACCAGAAGTGTGTCGGAAGGCAACACCCACCGCTCAGGCTCCACTGGACTATTTTGGATTGCTAGCTATTGGGGGGGGGGGGGGCAGATCTTTCCTCACAGAGGAGGGAGAGCTTGTACCTGAATAAAACTTGGTCTTAAAGGTGCCACTGGACTGTTTTGGACGGGGGGGGCGGGCGATGGGAGCTCTGCAACTTACCTGGCTGCTTCTTGCTCTGACTGAGGGCGGAGCAGGGTGTGGGGCCTGTTGCATGTGCCCGCCCCCCTGGGCTCTTTACTGCAGGAGCTCCGCTCCTGTGCGCTCCTGCAGGAAAGGACCCCTGCTGGCAACCTATCTTACTCTGTGTCATTTTTTCTGCTTGCCGACAGCCCTCTGGGGTCTCAGGCGGAGAAAGACCTTTCCCTTATCTGAGATCTGTTACCTGGAGATGCTGGGGACCGGATCTGGGACCATCCGGCACGCCGAGCAGGACCCCGGGCCTGTCTGGCTGAAAGCAGGAGTGCGCAACTGCAGGTGATCGCCCAATCTGTGCAGACCCCAGACCCTTTTGTCCTCGAAGCTCAACAGCTTCTACTTTGACTGAAGGGTTGCCAGCCTCCTGGTGGGGCCTGGAGATCTCCCGCGATTACGAGTGATCCCCAGACTACAGAGGCCAATTCCCCTGGAGAAAATGGCTGCCTTGGAGGGCGGAGTCTATGGCGTTGTACCCTGCCGATGCCCCTCATCGTCCTAAACCCCGCCCCTCGCCAGGCTCCGCCTGCAAAATCTCCCGGTGTTTCCCAACCCAGAGCTGGGAACCCTACTCTTTCGGGCCTTAGGAGGGTAAGTGTTTACGTCAGGACCAGTGTTCCCTCTAAGCTGAGTTAGTGTGAGCTAGCTCACAGTTTTTTAGCCTCTGGCTCACACATTTTTGTCTTAGCTCAGGAAGGATGGCTGTAGAACAAACTAGTTTATGCAATATCCAAATTGCTGGCTCACAACTTTAATGCCAGTAGCTCACAAAGTAGAATTTTTGTTCACAAGACTCCACAGCTTAGAGGGAACACTGGTCAGGACCTTTAACTGAAGAGGCCGGAGACCGAACCCGGAACTCTCTGCAGTCAACGAAGGGCGTTTGCCTTGGACTGAGCACATGTTTCCATGCAAAGGCAAGCCCTCCCCGCAAGTGGCCTGGTATGGGTGTCCCCCCCCCAAATAAATCAAGTAAGCCCCAATCGCTGTGCTTCTGAAACTGATGCTACGGCCTGCGACAGCAGGGGAATTCTCTTAGCCACACTTAGCACACTGACAGCCATGCGCAGCCATTCCGTGACAGAAGGATGCCCGTCCGCCCACATTTCCCCGGTTTTACTCCAGCGGCTTAGCGTTAAGTAAACAGGAGGTCAAAGGGTCGCCGGGCAAAATCTTTTAACTGACCTAATTTTTTAAAAGCGGTTTAGGAGCTAAATTTGCCACACTGCCGCCCTCTTCTCTCCCCCCCCACCCCCCAACACATCTTGAGCTCTCCCTCCCCCACCGCCACCTCCCCGCTAGGCAGCTTCTCACAAAAATAGACCTGACTGGTTTCGTCACTAAAGCTGATCGGGCCTAAATTGGAAGGGGGGAGGGGAGGAGATGACATAGTTCTGGAAAGTTCTGTTGGGTAAACAACAGACAAGTTCTCTCTCTCTCCTCAGAAAGAGCCATCTTGATTGCTGTACAAACATGCCTTCTTGAGGAGTCTGTTCAGGATGGGGGGGGGGAGAGATTTCCCGCTCTTTTCAACACCCTTGGCACCAGTGTTCCCTCTAAGCTGAGTTAGTGTGAGCTAGCTCACAGTTTTTTAGCCTCCGGCTCACACATTTTTGTCTTAGCTCAGGAAGGACGGCTCCAGAGCAAACTAAGGTATGCAGGAGCCAAATGGCTCGCTCACAACTTTAATGCCAGTAGCTCACAAAGCGGAATTTTTGCTCACGAGACTCCACGATTTAGAGGGAGCATTGCAGTTGGCACTAGAGAAAAGGGCTCCATGAAATCTAGCAACAGGGTCAGATAAATGTCACTTAGATAACAGGGCATTTTAAAAAAAACTGAGACACATTTGACAGGGACTTCTGTTTCAAAGATATAACGCGTTAAAAAGGAATGTTAGTCGTTAACTACGCAGGCCAAATATTGGGGATCCTATAACATTAAATATTATGGGGTCTGAGACCCCAGGAACCTTATATCAGGGGTCCCCAACACAGCGCCCGTGGGCGCCCGCTGATACATTTCCTGTTGCCCATCAAGTGTTTTTACAAAGTGGGTGGGGCCCGGTGGAGCTTTTGCCCAACAAGGCTTCTGGTTGGCCCTTGGAAGTCTGCTTGGCTGTGCAAATGTTTAAAAACGTTGCCTTGGCAGCAGCTGCCACACAGAGCACTGTGTGGTTTTGTGGCTGTGCCTACCGCACTCTTGTCAAAATCCCAGAGGTGCCCACAGGCTCAAAAAGACTGGGGACCCCCTGTCTTATAACCAGTTTGGTGTAGTGGTTAAGTGCGCACACTCTAATATGGGAGAACTGGGTTTGATTTCCCACAGTTGCTGGAGTAAATCCCAGAGGTGCCCACAGGCTCAAAAAGACTGGGGACCCCCTGTCTTATAGCCAGTTTGGTGTAGTGCCAGTTTGGTGGAGAGCCAGTTTGGTGTTGTGGTTAAGTGCGCATACTCTAATCTGGGAGAACTGGGTTTGATTTCCCACAGCTGCTGGAGTAACCTTGGGTAGTCACAAGTTCTCTCAGAGCTGTTCTCTCACAAGCAGTTTCTGTCAGAGCTCTCTCAGCCCCACCTACCTCACAGGATGTCTGTTGTGGGGAGGGGAAGGGAAAGGAGTTTGTAAACCGCTCTGAGACTCCGAGTGAAGGGCAGGGTATACATCCAGTATCATCATATCATCATCATCTTCCTCTTCGTTTACATTACACTTTCCCCTTTCATTCAGATTCATCCAGATTCATCAATAAATGGTTAACAACCTCCTTATATGAAAGGATTCATCTGTGTTATTGCTGTGTTATTAAAGGAGTTCTCACGACATCAGGGTCATTCAGACCCCAAAACCCTTTTGACTCAAAGCCCGGCACATGCTTGTGCCATAGGACATAGGAGGAGTTGGCAAATTCACACACTAAAGTCATTATTGCACGCTGGGGGACTTGGAAAGGAAGTTCTGTGCATGGGCCTGCTGGAAAGCACTGCCCCAGTGGTACCACGCCCCCTGTTCTACCAGCAAGGTGTCATTTGACATAGCAAGCAGCAAAGAGATTTGCACCTTCCGTACTCAGGACGGTTGTTGCCTTGTGCAAAGGCACATACACACACACACACACAAGAAAGCAAGTATCCAGAATGTGGGAAGAGTCCCGCAAACTCAGAAGGGCTTACACTTTGGCTAGATGCTCTGCCTTACCTTCTGCAGTTCTTGAGGGCAAATTTAAAAAATTACCCCGAACAGAGAGGTTATGTATGTGCGCGTTGGGGGAGATCGAATCTCAGGAGCATGTATTCTTAAGGTGCCCGTTATTTGAAGAGGCGCACACAAAACTCATTGAGCCTTTTTTGGCAGGCACTTCTGATCAGGATAAGATGGAGAACTTGTTTTTTAACCTTGAACATACAGCGCTCCATCAGATTGCGAAATTTTGCTCCTTGGTTGTAAAAGCTCATCAGTGCCCTGGTTGTCACTCAGGTTAGGACTATTTGATTTTAACTTTTACTGTTCCCAAATCATCTTAGTTTATTTCCTTTTACCGTGTTTTATTGCAGTGTAATTTTAAGTCTGATTTTAGTGACCAAAATGATTGTACAATGTTATTTTTTAGTACCTAGTTGCATTTTGGAAATTTTACTATTAGGCTATTGTAATTTATTTTTATTTCTATGGTTTTATATTGCTGGCTAAGCGCCGTAACAATAAAATTCATTCATTCATTCAGAATGTGGGAAGTGCGGTCTGCCCATCAGGTAGTCGCCCCAGGTCAAATTTTACTCGCCCCAGGTGAAAAGCAATTTTTTAAAAACCACAAACATACAAGTCACACACACACAAGTTGGTGGAAGTTCAGCGTCTCCCTAGAATTGCCTGCGGATCTCATCAGCGGAGAACAGGTGCAGAATCCACACATGGATGCCTTCAAATCAGCACACTGACACACCCTTGTGCTGGGAAAGAAGCCGCAACTGCAGACGATGCTCCTCAATACACCGCACGGGTCTGCTGTGTCCCCCCCCACACCTGTTCCCCCCATTTTACACTATCAGCCACGTACATTAATTACAAAAAATTTCCCCTTTAATCTACCTGGAAAAACTCCGGAGGGGTGCTAGGAATGCCCATTCACTAGTGCAAGGAGGGATGCAGTCGTGGTTTGTCAGATGAGGAAAGAAAAAAGAGGAAGGGGGGGGGGAATCGGCATCAGGGAACAGGCGTCAAGAAAGAGAGAAGCGCAGGTAGCCGGTGGAAAAACGAAGGCACGAAGGGCAAAAAAGGGTTTCCAGGGAAGGAAGGTAGCCCGGTGAGCTCTGGGGGAGGGGGGGAGATGACATCACTCATTTGTGGCTTAGAGTGCAGGCGCACGTGGCCACCCCTCTCCCTCCATCTTGCAAGATTTAAAGGGCCAGCTGGAGGGCCCTTTAAATCTTGCAGCACGGGTGTCCACGGGTCGTCGCTCTCAGGGGCAGGGCTCGGGGCAGGGCTCCCCCTCGCTGGTCAGCAGCCAGAAGGAACCCCCAAAATCAGGGGGAACCCCCGCTTGGACCAGGGGTCTGCCAACCTTACCCTCAAACAGCATTGAACAGGGTTGTGTCGCTTGAGCCTCGGTTAAGATTCCAGGTGTACGGTCAAACTGCAGTGCAGGCAGGTGGACTTCAGGCGCCGATTTGCCACCCTCCACCCCTGCCCGAGGAGGCACCCGCAAGACCTGCTCGTTTTCCCTTGGCATGCAGAGAGGTTGGGTAACTTTCTCCAATTCAGATTCCAATAACCTTTATTGGCATAGTGGGTAACTTTCTCAACCAGGAGTTCCCAACGTGGTGCCTCTGGGCGCCCTGGCAGCCGCTGACACCTTTTTTGGTGCCCGCCCAGTGTTTTTATGAAGTGGGTGGGGCCAGGCGGAGTTCTTACTCAGCAGAGCTTCTGATTTGCCACTGCAGTTCTGACTGGTTATTGCCACCGCAATGTGTTTGTTTTATTCTTTCCTACTCCTCTTCCCCAGTGTATTTTTTAAATTACCCTTCTTATTCCCTACCCGCTGCCTTGCAGATACCACAACTGATAAGATCATTTTGTGGCTGTGGCCCACCACCCCGCGTCAGAATTCCAAAGGTGCCCAGAAGCTCGGAAAGATTGGGGACCTTTGTTCTTAACCACAGCTTGCTCGGTGCAATGTTTAACCGCTGTTACCGTGAGTCACGTTTCCACAACCCTCGCTTTGGGCTGCGCTGCCTGCCGCCTGGCTCACGGCCTCTCCGGAACCGCGGTTTTCAGTGCTCAACCGTGGTTAAGAGAAACAAGCCAAGGTTGAGATTGACAAGAACTGACAACCCAGACTCAATAAATCCATTGGGGGGTGGGTGGGTGATGAGCCAAGATCAGGCACAGAGATTAAGGGGAGGAGGAAGAGGTGTTTTCAAGAAAGGGAGAGACGCGCAAAGGCAAGGGGGGCCCATCAAAGCCATTGTCCGAACTGCTCGTCAGGCACAATGCCGGCTAGATTAGCGAGCCCAGCCTTGCAAAGGAGTTAATTGCTAGAAATAATTACTTGAAAGAGATCTGCCGGGGCTTATCTTTGCTAGTAAAACAATTTCCGCCCACCCGGTTATTTTTCCCAATCCCTCCCCGCCCCAGTTGACCAACGCTTGGGTGGGGGAGAACCTATGGGTATGACAAAAACCATTTTACACTGACACCCTACCCCACGTACACTAGAGATGTTACCCGGATTTCGCTCTTCCAACACCGAAATTCCCTTTCAGTTCCCGTTTTCCCTAGTGCTGGTTCGGCCCACTTCCCTGTCTGTTCCGTCCCTAATTTCCTTTGTTAAATTTGTGTGGTTTTTAATGCCACGTTTGGGACAACTATACGTAAACTAGGTAAAAAAAGAAAGGAAAAATTGGGAACGCTGGCAGTAAAAACCAAGCAGAACAAAAAGGGCCACAAAGACAAAGAAATGAAAGGGGTCAGATTCACAATACACACACACACACCATCTCATGCACCACAACTGCTCCCTCCTGTCTCTCCCTCCCCCCCAACTCCTTCCCAAAAGCTTTGTGAGGATTATCCTGGTTCAGGAAGCAAAGTAATGAAGTCAATAAAATGGTGGGGGACAGGAAAGGGCAGGACATGGGGGGGGGTGTCGCTCTGTCCTGCCTTGAGGTCCATTTTGACCCCGATCTCTACGGCCATGGATGTCCTCCATCTGACACAGAAAGCCAGTGGCCACTGAATTCAGATTTCATTTGCTTCGAACGAAAAATCTGTCCACTGAATTCCATGGCCATCAGCTGCATTGTACGCTCGGTGGAATGCAAGCAAATGAACAACTCCTAGTCAGAGTAGCAGAGCGCGCTTTCACACATAATAAGTAACGCACTTTCAATGCACTCTGCAGCTGGATTTTACTATGTGAAATGGCAAAACCCACTTGCAAATGGTCGTTGAAGTGGATTGAAACGGAAATGCTCTAAATCTACTTTCAAGAAGTAAGGTGTGTTGCTGTATGTGGATAATAGCGGTTGTATATCAATACGTTTGTGTCTGTCTGTGTGTTTATGTGGTGTGTGTTTATCACTCTTAAAACTCAATAAATATATTATAAAAAAGAAAAAAAGAAACGGCGTTATTCAGCCTGTGTGAAAGCACCCTGATAGATGCACAAGGCTAATTATATGCATGTGGCAATTCTGCCCGAAAAAACTAAATATGATGGGTTAGATCCCACAGTTCTATTCTGCTAGTGGTGGGGCTTCCCTTTGCTGCCGACCGCCTTCCGCTCACTCCAGAGGGTGATGGTGGTGCTCTCCTCCAGCATGTTCTTGCCAGAGGTCACTGAAGTGAGCATGG
Source organism: Gekko japonicus (assembly GCF_001447785.1). Classification (NCBI taxonomy): domain Eukaryota; kingdom Metazoa; phylum Chordata; class Lepidosauria; order Squamata; family Gekkonidae; genus Gekko; species Gekko japonicus. The sequence continues at coordinate 114,315 of NW_015163146.1, forward strand.
AAGAAAAAACAGTGGTGGTGGTGGTGGAATTATAGGAACCTTTCTATCTTGGAAAGGCCTCCAGTTTGGGAGGAGGGGCAGGAAGCCGCAGAGTGGACTTCTGGGGGAAGCAAACATACGAACTCCATTGGTCCACCCGGCTCAGTAAAATCTGCTCTGATTGGCAGGAGCTCTCCCGAGTCCCAAGAAGAGGAAAATCTTACCCAAAATCTGGCACTGGAAATCCTTTAAAAAAAAACACTAGGGGTGTGCGGGGGGGGGGGGGGGATCAGGTTTTTTTTTCAGATTCGGGTATAATAAAGCTGCATTTTTTCGGGATTCCCGAATATACCTGAATACCAATACCGGTATTCTATTGGTACCCAAAAAGTTTTGGGTGTCATTGCATTGTCAGCAACGTGAGATGCTCTGGTCTTTGGGCAAAATATGGGGGGAAAGGCATCTAGAAGGGAGTTTTTGCTCAAACACCAGAGAGTCCTGTGTTGCCAATGTCACTGGGTGACGCCGTTGTGATGCCAGCTGAGGCTTTCCCCTGCCATGGGCAAGTCCCCCCTCTGCCAAAGCAACCTGGCATCTCTACGAAAGGAAAACATGTGACTGACGCTTCAAGAGTCCCCAGGGTCAAAGCAGGAGACCAGAGTTTTGAAGGAAAAGGTACTGGGCAAGGCCGAAAGGGGGTCGCGACCCTCTTACTCCCACGCACCGAATTTCATACGAGCGATGGGTCCCCCGCAAGGGCGGCACTTACCTACGATGCCAGACCCCAGGAATGGTGATGAAGATATGCTGTTGTGAGTTGGGAGGTCCCTGTGTTCCCCATAATGCGAGCCTTCGCCATAGCCCTGCTGAGGAGAAGAAAGCACAAGGCTCTGTGAGCAACTTGAAAACAAAGCGGGTGAAGTCAGCGCTCACTCCCTGCAAGGCAACAGAGACCTGGCTAGGGTGAGCCATGTTCTGATCGCATCCAGGGCTGCTGAGAGCCCCCACGGCCTTCCCCAGATGAAGAAACCCTCCAAGGCCCCACTCGCATTCAGAAGAACCCCCCAAAGATGCAGGATTCGAACAGGGATGCTGTTACAATCGCCGGGTAAAATCCTGCCATGCTCCTGAGGTGACTCGGAATTTTGTATTCCCAGTTCCTCTGTCTTGGCGGTTCTGGTCCGACCCAGACTGGGGCAAAATCTGGCTATGGTTAGCTGTCGAGGAAAACTCCAAACACAAGCGCTTACCTTGAAAGCGCAAGCCCGGGACTGGCAGCCTTTCCCGACACAACCCAAGCATTTACTGGTTTTGAGAGCCCCTTTTCACTACAGTTGTGTGGGTGGATGTGAAGGGACAGTGCCTTTTAGGTGGTGGCACCTCCACTACGAAATTCCCCCAGAAAAGGGAGTTGGGAGTTGGCATGCTGGGAAGTGGGGAGAAGGAACACAGGATGCCACAGAGGAGTACTAATTCTCCAAAACCCAGGCCTGGATGTTCAGAATATGTACAATTTGGGGGGGATGGAACTAAATTTATAAATTCTAAGAAATGCATAATAAAGCAGTATCGGGTCTGTGGCTTTTTTTATGCAGTTCAGACAATGAATTAATACATGTTTTCTACATATTGGCTGACTCTGAGATTCTTTGGATGATAAATTCTGCTACAGTCTTTATGTGGATAAAGGAGGGAGCTGTTGTTGCCCTGGTAGAATCCAGGAAACGTTTTAATTCAGTGGGTTCCTGAGAATCCCGCAGGATTGGACCAAGGGTCCATCTAGTCCCTTGTCCCACTTCCAAGAGTGGCCCCATCTAAATGCCTACAAGCTGGAGACTTTGGGGGTGGATCTGGGAGAGGGCGGGGTCTGGAAAGGGGAGGGGCCTCAGCATGGTACAATGCCACGGAGTCCACCCTCCGAAGCAGCCATTTTCTCCAGGGGAACTGATCTCTGTCATCTGGAGATCAGTTGCAATTCTGGGAGACCGCCAGGCCCCACTTGAAAGTGGGCAACCTATGCAGAGGCCAGAGCCTCCTCCTGTTGTCGCCTCCCAGCCGCTGGCTGCCAGGGATAGACTGCCTCTGAACTTGGAGGTTCCATCAAGCCACCCCAGCTGAGAACCACTGCTGCAGCTCTCGACTCCTTCTCCGTGAGTCTGTCCAATCCTGTTTTCGAGTCATCTCATCCGGCAACGATTGCCAGATCCCTGGGGCAATGAATTCCACAAATCAATTATATGTTGTGTAACAACCGTCTTCCTTTTGTCTGTCCAGAACTGCCTGCCGATCAACCTCATCGGGTGCCCCTGAGCTCCGGTATTCGGAGAGAGGGAGACGGGAACGTAGAAACGGTTCAGACAAAAGTATACGCCGCGGATGCTAAAATGGAAGTGATATAAATATGAGATCGACCAATCTCCAGAAGGCACAGGTCAGTCAGCAGTTCTGAGCCAAACAGCTAACTGCAGAATCTCCATGTACAGCAGCATTGTACCCTTAGGCCACTGATGCTAGAAGGAATACAACAGGCAACAGCTACCCCCTTTCTTCGTCTCCTTGGGCTCCTCTCTGTTGGAAACAGGATGCTGGGGAAGGATTTAGGAAATTACATAATTAACCCAGCCCGGTGGGGGGGAATGGAATAAATTTTTAGGGCTCTCCCCCCCAAAAAAACACAAGAAAAAAAAACACCAAGACACAATGAGATAGGGGTCACATTTTGGTCTGTTGCTGGCTTCGCATCTGGGCCTTACCCGGACTTGGTCAAACGTGGAGCTGTTTTGATCTCCCGTCCCCCAGGAACCTGAAGCCGGCCTCTCGTCCAAACCTGCCGAAAAGGAAACAAGACCAGGAAAAAAACAAACCTGGTTACTTTTATCAGCAGAAACCTTCAAAGGCAAAGCCCTTGAAGTCAACTCTTCCTTCTGTAAACAAAAATATTTAGACGAATTGGGAGGTTGGGGGGGGGGAGGTAGCGATTACAAATTCCAAGCCAACCCCTTTCCTGTATGACGCCATTCAAACGTCCTATGACCACACTGGATTGATTACCTGCCCGAAGACCTCTGAAAGCCTGATTTCTTGGAACACATTGCTAGAGGCGAGGAGCATTATGCTCCAGCTCCCCTCTGCAAGGAGAAAGCTAGCAGCACAGGGAGAAGGCATCGAGGTTTGCCCTTTTCCTGCGCAGGGCATTTTTCCTACATGCAGTTTTCCCCTCTCCACTGGCCAGTGAGGAGGGAAGCGCTCTGAAGAGCAAATTGGGAAAAGGTTTTTCTTTATGATTGCGCTGCATGCGGAAAGCGAGCACTGGGTCTACTCACCAAGCAACCCAAGGCAGTAAACCCTGAGTCAGCAGAATGCATGCTATATACACACACACTATGAAATCAATGCTCCCTCTAAGCTGTGGAGTCCTGTGAGCAAAAATTCTACTTTGTGAGCTCGTGGCATTAAAGTTGTGAGTGAGTGATTTGGCTACTGCCTAAATTATTTATTCATTTATAGTTACACTTATATCCCGCCCTCCCCTGCGAACGGGCTCAGGGCGGCTTACAAATAGGGGCAACATGTGCCACATAAAACATTAAAAACAGCATAAAATCAACCATAGTTAACAATGATAAAGTGCTCGGTGATGTTACCAATTTGATCAGATCAATCGACTCAGATGGTGACCTATAGATGTACTCAAAGCCCGCTTCAACGGCCCTGACCCCATCGCAATACTGTAGCGAGATCTTATACTGGGCCATTCCATCACCCCGTTGATACCACCAGATTATTGGTGGTGGTGGTGGTAGTAAAAAGTAAAGGTAAAGGTTCCCTTGCTCGGAAGCCAGTCAAATCCGACTCTAGGGTTGCGGTGCTCGTCTCCGTTTCAAAGCCGAAGAGCCAGCGCTGTCCGAAGACGTTTCCGTGGTCATGTGGCCGGCATGACTAAACACCAAGGCGCACGGAACGCTGTTACCTTCCCACCGAAGTGGTACCTATTTATCTACTTGCAATGTAGTGCTCTCTGGAGTATATATGGGGTATATATAAATTAGTCTCTAGGGTATATATAAATTAGTTTGCTCTGGAACCATCCTTCCGGAGCTAAGACAAAAATGTGTGAGCCAGAGGCTAAAAAACTGTGAGCTAGCTCACACTAACTCAGCTTAGAGGGAACACTGACTATGATGCAGGCTGGGGGGCACCTTTCTGAACACTTCTCCCATATTAATATATATAAATTTGACATACCAGGTATCCATCCATCCATCTGCATTTCACACCTAATCCAAACACGCCTGCTATCGTCATTCACCTGCTATTGTAATTTGGCATCTGAAATCACTCTACTGAATGCCGTAATAAAATTTCATTCACTCTACTCCTGCAGAGTGCAGGGGGTTGGACTAGATGACCTGCAAGGTCCCTTCCAACTCTAACAGTCTATGATTCTATGATACTCTCCAGCAGGGGTCATTTCCTGCAGGAGCGCACAGGAGCGGAGCTCCGGCGGTAAAGAGCCCAGGGGGCGGGCACATGCAACAAGCCCCACCCCCCTGCTCCCAGCAGCCCTCAGTCAAAGCAAGAAGCAGCCAGGTAAGTTGCAGAGCCCCTCCCCCCCGGCCCAAAACAGTCCAGTGACACCTTTAAGACCAAGTTTTATTCAGGTACAAGCTCTCCCTCCTCTGTGAGGACAGATCTGCACGTCACCCCCCAATAGCTAGCAATCCAAAACGTTCCAGTGGAGCCTGAGCGGTGGGTGTTGCCTTCTGACACACTTCCGGTGATGTCAGAGGGTGTGACATATGCAAATAAGTTATGCTAATGAGCCCCTGCTCCTCTTTTTCTACGAAATGACCCCTGCTCTCCAGTTATAAGGACAGACAGATTCACATTCCAGCTGTATCTGAAGACGTGAGCAGTGACTCACGGAAGCACATCCCCGTCACAATTTTTTCTTTGGCTTTCAGGTGCTCCTGGACTCTTGCTCTTTTCGACTGCTACAGACAGACTAACACAGCGACCCGTCTTGATCGATCTACCTACCCACCCACCTACCTATCACTCTGCACGTTAAGATTTTATAGTGAAAGCTGCCACGAGGATGTTTCCCATAGTAGGATAAAAGCATTTCAACAAATAAACACATATTTATAATATCATGAATGAAGTAATATCTGTGACACAACTGCACTCTGCCGAACTAGTTTTCTACTTGCAGGGTGTTTTAGAAATATTCGAAAATGAGATTCTCTGCACACGTACCCCCCACGGTCTTGCAATCTGACGCAGTAGAGTCCACTCCAACTCCTCAGGGCCCTACCACTTCCTCCTCCGCTCTGACACGACACATCACAGTTGAAAACCCAGAGCAGGGGCAGGATATCCCCCTACTGTCATGCTAAGGGTCACTTCGCGAGCTCCCCCCCCCAAAAAAAAATACAGGGTGAGAAATTGCTGAAGTCTCTAACGCTGGACTATTTGCTGGATTACTTCTATTCCATGACAGTCCTCCCCCTCCCCACTTCAGCAGGGGTCATTTCCTGCAGGAGCGCACAGGAGCGGAGCTCCGGCAGTAAAGAGCCCAGGGGGCGGGCACATGCAACAAGCCCCACCCCCTGCTCCCAGCAGCCCTCAGTCAGAGCAAGAAGCAGCCAGGTAAGCTGCAGAGCCCCCCCCGGCCCAAAACAGTCCAGTGGCACCTTTAAGACCAAGTTTTATTCAGGTACAAGCTCTCCCTCCTCTGTGAGGACAGATCTGCACGTTCCCCCCCCCCAATAGCTAGCAATCCAAAACAGTCCAGTGGAGCCTGAGCGGTGGGTGTTGCCTTCTGACACACTTCCGGTGATGTCGGGGTGTGTGGCATATGCAAATGAGTTACGCTAATGAGTTACACTAATGAGCCCCTGCACCTCTTTTTCTATGAAATGACCCCTGCACTTCAGAAGCCAAGAGTCTTATTTGCTAGAACATCTTTACCAAAAGAACAGAGACCGACTCCCCCAAATGGGTTACCAACAGTTCAAAATACAACTTGGCGGCTGCAGCATATGAAGCAGTATGGCGCGTTCAACTTGTCCCCCATGACCAAGGACCACCCTCCACTCGAGATTTCGCTTCTAGGGGAAGGGCTGAACCCAGAAGAAAGGATAAAGTTAGCAAACTGTACCAGCGACATTTTACCAAGGTGCCCTCAAATGAGGGAGAAGCGATTTACCGGGAGGCGGCAGAAACAAGGGCTGTGCCTTCTCCTGTATGTGAAGACCCAGACTTCATGGCCGTTGTGGAACCTCTGAACACTGAAGAGGGTTCTGGGGAATCTATTTCATGGTGAACCAAAGACACCCAGTAGTAGTTCATGTTGTTGTCTTGCAAGTATGCGTTGGGGGGTGGTGAACAATTTGTAGGTCACTTTTCCACCATTACCAATTCCCTCTTGGTGTGAACTCACACACACACACCCCATAACCTTCTGAAGATTCCCCCTTGATTTCCTAAGAATGCAATTTGGTGTTTGTAACCAAAACTCAAGTGTTCCACAACAGCAATCCCGGGACACACAGCAAAGACCAAAGACTGCACCAGAACACAGCGGGGAGGAGGGGACTTTTTTGACAGAGTCCAAGAAAGGTTACTTCAAGTGAAACCAGACCTATAATGGGTCACCACCTATGTTCCCTCTAAGCTGTGGAGTCTTGTGAGCAAAAATTCTATTTTGTGAGCCCCTGGCATTAAAGCGATTTGGCTGCTGCATCAATTCGTTAGCTCTGGAGCCCTCCTTCCTGAGCCGAGACAAAAATGTGTGAGCCGGAGGCTAGAAAACTGTGAGCTAGCTCGCACTAACTCAGCTTAGAGGGAACACTGGTCACCACCCCAGATTCAAATAATCTCTAGTGCTGAAGGCAGAATATCTCTGGGCATGAGCAGAGTGCCTTCCTTCCTCAAGGGAAGGAACTCTTTTAATAAAAGGGAGGGGCTAAAGGCAGAGTGACTCCCCCCATGTCCAGAGTGGCCCTTTTGTTCCAAAGGGAACATGTCCCTGACTAAGGGGCGTGATTAGCGTACGGTGAACAGGGCAGCTGGTTCAGATGCAGCCAGGAAAGGGTCCGGTCCCTGGAGGAGTCCCCATGCTACAGCAACACAGAGGTGAACTGAAAGGGGTGCAGAGTGCCACAGCACAGCTAATAATGCCAGATTTGAACAGGGGTGATCCTGAAGAGGAACGCTATTCCCAAAGAGAAGCGTAGGGGTAGGGGAGCCGCAACACAGCCGGCTCACCTGGATGTAAACATGGACGAACCCAATGTAACGTCGGCCTGATTTTACAACAGGAACAAGCCAGCCCCCCCCGGGGGGGGTGTTGCTGCTTGCGAACTATGTCCTGGGTTCAACATTATCTCGCGGTGCTATCGTCCGAAAGGAGAGAGGGAAAGTGGAGGCAGGCCCTCATGTTCCCCCAGCGCCCAGAGGCTGGACTGCAGCTATGTGTTCCAACTGACCTTACCAACCGGCAAACACAAAATGGGAGGCAGCGGCGCATCGCTCGCCTCTCGTGCCCCATGCCCGCACGCGTTCTTTCCGAGAGAGCTGATTATTATGGGAAGCGCACCGTCCTCGGCTCTCTCTCCTCCGCTCCCCCTTACCGTTCATTTAACCAGAAACTTCTTTCAAATTCCAGCCTTCTATTTCGGGGGCCTTTTGTGTTAATCATTTCCCCGGAGAATCGGTGTTTAATTGCTGTCTAATTTGCATAATTATGCATATTAATCTCCACACCTAATGAATATTCATAACTCTCATTTAGATTTTGTTTTCTAATCAAAAATTTCCAATGTGATTACTGCGCGGAATTGGGGTAGCGGCAGAAATCGGCTTGCATTGCAACTCTGGATACTACGCATGGGGGGGGGGGAGGGGGGGGGGGAAGCTCCATTTTTTATAACTCTCATTTAGATTTTGTTTTCTAATCAAAAATTTCCAATGTGATTACTGCGCGGAATTGGGGTAGCGGCAGAAATCGGCTTGCATTGCAACTCTGGATACTACGAGAGAAGATTGCAGGGTTAGAATTACCAGCTGCAAAATTATCATCATTGGTCAGTGAACAGTGCACCATGCGCACACAGGGGCATGGCAGATTTTTGCAAAGAAAACAGGACCCTGTCCCAAGGAGCTTACAATCTGAATTCAGAGACTGGGGAAGGCAACACAGGGA
>NW_015163146.1:125820-127395 GCF_001447785.1 Gekko japonicus
GTAGAAAAAGAGGTGCAGGAGCTCATTAGCATAACTCATTAGCATAACTTATTTGCATATGCCACACACCCTTGACATCACCGGAAGTGTGTCAGAAGGCAACACCGATCAGGCTCCACTGGACTGTTTTGGATTGCTAGCTATTGGGGGGGGGGAGGGGGGAAATGTGCAGATCTGTCCTCGCAGAGGAGGGAGAGCTTGTACCTGAATAAAACTTGGTCTTAAAGGTGCCACCGAACTGATTTGGGCCGGGGGGCCGGGGGGCTCTGCAGCTTACCTGGCTGCTTCTTGCTCTGACTGAGGGCTGCTGGGAGCAGGGGGTGGGGCTTGTTGCATGTGCCCACCCCCTGGGCTCTTTACTGTCGGAGCTCCGCTCCTGTGCGCTCCTGCAGGAAATGACCCCTGCTACTACACCACCCCTTTCAATAACAGTGTAAAGAAGTGAGCAGAGACTCACGAAAGCTCCTACCCATGCCAAGTATTTTGTCAGTCTTTAAGGTGCCACTGGACTCTGGCTCCTCTATAGCCCAAGCAGTGTATATCAACAGTGCCCCGACACAGATCACTGTAGCACCACCGGGGAAGAAACCGACCAGAAAGTGCAGGGAACGGGGGCTGTCAGGGCACCTTATCAGAGGTTCAGGTATCCAAGCAGCTGCAGAATCAATTCCCTTCCTAATCAGAGACTTGTCAGGTGCGGGTACTGGAACCTGACTCAGCACGCCTGCCAGGTGATGCTTATACTCGGAAGCGCTACCAAAGCAGGCTAGAAAAACAGGAAGAGGAAACTGCAGCAATTGAACTTGCTGGAAACGGCCGCTGCTAAGAAGCCACCACCACCACCCCGCCACCGAAGGGACGTGAGGATCTTGGCCCCGTCGTTTCATGTTCTGCCATCAAACCACCTCTGAACATCTCTGGCCTTGCAAAGCCCTCGAGGGGGGTGGCCGTGAGTCGGCTACGACTCCACGGCAAAATAAAACGAACTGACATAGAAGAAACGGGAGGGCTGGCAGCCGGAGAAACTCTGACCTGCCTTTCCCGCTGCAATGACTAGCCCGGGGGTCCCCCAACCTTTTTGAGCCTGCGGGCACCTCTGGAATTCTGACGTGGGGGTGGAGGGTGCCAGGGGTCATTTCGTAGAAAAAGAGCTAGGGGGACTCGTTAGCATAACTCATTAGCATATGCCACACCCCCTGACATCACCAGAAGTGTGTCATAAGGCCACACATCCCGCCCCCAACGGTCCCGGCCGCCACTGGCCTTACAGCTCCACTGCCGAACCCCATGAGGGGCCCGGCGGTGGACCTGCAAGGCCGGCGGGAGTGCGAGGAAGCCCTGCAAAGGCCCTCCCTGGCCCCAGGCAGGCAGGGGTGGGGAGAGGCAGGGAGGAAGCAACTTACCCTCGTCCTGCCTCCTCCTGGCTGAATGAGGGCCGGAAGCGGGGCGGCCGGAAGCAGGGGGCAGGGCTTCGTCATGTGCCCCCCCATACCTCACCCGGGGGAACTGCGATCCCCCGCGATCCCCCCCGAAATGACCTCTGGTGGGTGCACGCACAAAATGGCTGCTATCGGA
>NW_015163146.1:128126-128824 GCF_001447785.1 Gekko japonicus
TATATATATATGTGTGTGTGTGTGTGTGTGTGTGTATGTGTGTATATATATATGTATGTGTGTGTGTATATATATATATATATCTGTGTGTATATATGTATATATATGTTTATGTGTGTATATGTATATATATATGTATGTGTGTATATATATATACACACACACACACACACACACATATATATATATACACACACACACACACATACACACGCCTTGTCAAACTTTTGAACATTGTTCCTTCTTTCACCCTGCTCCTGCCAATTCCCGTTCCATTAATATAGTTATTAAGATTTGGGTTGCGGTAAGAGAGAGAGAGAAGGAATAGAAACCCCACAGATTAATTATGCATTTTAATAACCCCAATCATGAATATTCATAAAGCATTCCGTGCTCATGTTCTAATTAAAATGTACTAATAGTCGAAAATGTAGCTGTCAGACAGAGAGAGCCGGGGGTTGGGGGGGGGATTCCTCCCTCCCTTCGTTTAAGAAATTCCACGCTGGAACACTGCAACGAACAGACACAAAAGGGCACCGGATTCAGACGGCGGTTCCCAGCAAATCAGAGCCAAATCGATGTACCTGCGTTCGACATTAAGGTAGGTACATGTGTAGAGAAGCAAAGTCACCAAAAACAAGTGTTCTCGTATGGCTCTCGTGAGAACACCTCCACTCACATGAAACAGAGGAGCTTCA
>NW_015163146.1:128887-156407 GCF_001447785.1 Gekko japonicus
TGGCTAGACTCAGCCACCGGAGACACCTTCTTTCCACAGGGCGTTGCTAGCCCTCGTGGGTGTCAGGGTAGGGTGGGAAATGCTGCTGCAATTCCAAAGGTGGCTGAACGGGAACAGCTAAGCCAAACCCAGTCACCGGCACCATTACTTTATGACCCTTTTCGCAAAATGTGTAGAAGATTTGGGGCAAAATCTGAACTACTAAATCGAACACTTCAATCACTCAGCCCCACGCTCAAGGCATAGGGCTGCCGGGCTCCCCGCTGGACGCCAGTGGGAGATGGGTGGTGGCGGTGGTAAGGTTCCCAGATCCAGGTTGGGAAACTCCTGGAGCTTTGGGGATGGATCCTGGGGAGGACAGGGTCCTCAGAGGGGTACAGGACCACAGTGACCACCCTCCAAAGCATCCACTTCTCCAGGGGAGCCAGTTTGGTGTCGAGGTTAAGAGCAGCGGACTCTAACCTGGAGAACCGGATTTGGTTCCCCACGCCTCCGCATGCAGCCAGCTAGTTGACCTTGGGCCAGTCACTGTTCTCTCAGAGCTCTCTCAGCCCCACCTACCTCTCAGGGTGTCTGTCGTGGGGAGGGGAAGGGAAGGTGATTGTAAGCCGCTCTGAGAGTCTGAGTGAAGGGCGGGGTATAAATCCAATCTCTTCTTCTTCTCCTTTTCTTCCCCTCCCTCCCTCCCCTCCTTCCTTCCTGTTTGGTGTAGTGGTTAAGAGCAGTTGGACTGTAATCTGGAGAACCAGGTTTGATTCCCCACTCCTCCTCCACATGCAGCCAGCTGGGTGACCTTGGGTCAGTCACAGTTCTCTCAGAGCTCTCTCGGCCCCACCTACCTCCCAGGGTGTCTGTCATGGGGAGGGGAAGGGAAGACGATTGTAAGCCGCTCTGAGTCTCCAAGTGAAAGGCAGGGTATAAATCCAACTCCTTCCTTCCTTCCTTCCTTCCTTCCTTCCTTCCTTCCTTCCTTCCTTCCTTCCTTCCTTGTCTGGAGATGAGCTGTAACTCCGGGTCACCTCCAGATCCCACCTGGAAGCTGGCAACCCTAGCAAGGCACTATGGGGACTGAACTGGGGACCCGCGATACCAAGTCGCCAGTGCCTTAGTTTTGTGCTAACCTGGGAGTACAATGAGCAATGTTCCCTCTAATCCCCCCACCACCACTGAGTGGAGCAGTTGATACCCTGAGGTGCTGCAGTCTTCAAATGGACAACGGGCATTGAAGCAGCCGGCCAAAAGGGTCTTTGCCACACTGAGGCCCAGCGCTGCTGAAGACTCCCCGCTTGCATGTTGCCTAATGTTACAAAACCGCTGGTCTCTAGCCTGCAAAATTTTGCTTCTCTGACAGGATGCACCCTCACCCGTACATTGTGCCCATCGGATGGCCCACCTGGCTTTGGTGCATTATGCCCATGGACTGCACTGATTATTTTTCTCCAGCAGGTAGAAGCTCGGAGGAAAAACTGGGCCCCATTCCACCCTGGGGTCAGGATACACTATCGGACTCATAAGAACAGAAGAGAAGCCCTGTTGGATCAGGCCAATGGCCCATTCAGTCCAGCACTCTGTGTCACACAATGGCCAAAACTCAGGTTACATCAGGAGCTCCACCAGCAGGGCCAGAACTCCAGAAGCCCTCCCACTGTTGCCCCCCCCCCCAAGCACCAAGAATACAGAGCATCACTGCCCCAGACATAAGAACATATGAGAAGCCATGTTGGATCAGGCCAGTGGCCCATCCAGTCCGACACTCTGTATCACAGAGTGGCCAAAAACCAGGTGCCACCAGGAGGTCCCCCAGACGGGCCCGAACTCCAGAAGCCCCCCCCCTGTTGCCCCCCCCCCAGGCACCAAGAATACAGAGCATCATTTGCCCCAGACAGTGTTCCATCTATACTTTGTGGCTAAGAGTCACTGATGGACATCTGTTCCATATGTTCATCCACTCTTGAAGCTGTCTATGCTTGTAGCCGCCACCACTTCCTGAGGCAGTGAATCCCACGTATTCATTACTCTTTGGCTGAAGAGGTACTTCCTTTTATCTGTTCTAAACCTACATTAATTTCATTGCGTGCCCACGAGAAAGGGAGAAAAAGTACTTCTTTCTCTACCTTCTCTATCCCATGCATAATTTTGTAAATCTCTATCATGTCATTCCTCAATTGTCATTTCCCCGAGCTAAAGAGCCCTAACCGCTTTAACCTTTCGGCATAGGGAAGATGTTCCATCCCCTTAATCATTTTAGTTGCCCTTTTTTGCACCTTTTCCAGTGCTATAATATCCTTTTTGAGGTACAGTGACCAGAACTGTACACAGGATTTGAAATAAGTCCGCACCATCAATTTATACAGGGGAGTTATGATACCGGATGATTTGTTTTCCGTCCCCTCCCCAATAACCTGCTGCACACTGAGTGGACGTTTTCAGTGAGTTCTCTACCAGGACTCCAAGATCTCTCTCCTGGTCAGTTACTGGCCGTTCGGACCCCATCAACGTATATTTATAGTTAGGATCTCTGTTTTGCAGGGGACAGGGGTGTGTGAGAGACATTGTGTTGGGGGAAGAATGAAGCAGAACGAACCTGGCAGCATGGCCGTTTGCACTAAAACAGGGGTGGCAGACGGCTGATAAGGTTTTTATACCCCACTTTTCTCTCCCTTTCTTACAATACAAGAATATGTGGGCACTCAATGAAATTAATGAGCAGTAGGCTTAGAACAGATAAAAGGAAGTAAAATAGCATTGGAAAAAGTGCAGAAAAGGGCAACTAGGATGATAAAAGGGTTGGAACACTTTCCCTACAAAGAAAGGTTAAAGCGGTTGGGGCTCTTTAATTTGGAGAAACGACGGCTGAGGGGTGACATGATCGAGGTTTATAAGATTATGCATGGGATAGAGCAAGTCGAGAAAGAAGTCCTTTTCTCCTTTTCTCTCAATACAGGAACTCGTGGGCACTCCATGAAATTGCTGAGCGGTCAAGTTAGAACAGATAAAAGGAAGTACTTCTTCACCCAAAGAGTAATGAACACATGGAATTCACTGCCACAGGAGGTGGTGGCAGCTACAAGCATGAACAGCTTCAAGAGGGGATTAGATAAGCATATGGAGCAGAGGTCCATCGGTGGCTATTAGCCACAAGGTATAGATAGAGAACTCTTGGTCTGAGGCAAGTGATGCTCTGTATTCTTGGTGCTTGGGTTGGGGGCAACAGGGGGAGGGCTTCTGGAGTTCTGGCCCCCTTGGTGGACCTCCTGATGGCACCTGGTATTTTTGGCCACTGTGTGACACAGAGTATTGGACTAGATGGGCCACTGGCCTGATCCAACATGGCTTCTCTTATGTTCCTTAAGGAGTCTCAAAGTGTGGCTTACAATCGCCTTTTCTTCCTCTCCCCACAACAGGCACCTTGTGAGGTAGGAGAGGCTAAGAGAACGGTGACTGGCCCAAGGTCACCCAGCTGGCTTCATGTGGATGAGTGGGGAATCAAACCCGGTTCTCCAGATCAGAATCTGCCACTCTTAACCACTACACCACATTGGTTGTGATAAACGGTACCATTTTGAGTCGCTTTGGTGCCTAACCAGGCTGTGAATCAGCCTTGGAGAAGGAAGCTCAGTCGAGCAGGACTGGAAAGTCAATACAATCAGTCAACTGGTAATTTGACTGATATGATTTGATTGACTGGTTTTACGTTTTAACTGTAAGCTTTGGCTCAAACGGTAGTTCTGATTTTACTGTCTGCTTGAGTCATGCTTGATGGGGGATGGAGCGGGATAAAAACCGAATACACAAATAAATAAAATTAGCTTGGCTGCTTTGGCAAAGTTATTCTGTGCCCCTCCCCTGGACGGGCAGGTACTCCAGTGCCCTCACATGTCCCCATTCCAAACAGTGATTTCTTTTTGCGAAAGAAAATAACCCAAATCCCATTAACTCCAAAGCATGTGCACGTGGATTCAAATGGTGTGTATACCTATGTGGGCCGGGGGGTGTAACCGGCAAGCAAGACAGAAAACATGCACGTTCCCCAACCCATGTTTGGCAAAGTTATTATGAGGAGGAGGAGAAGGAGATTGGATTCATACTTTGCCCTTCACTACCCGAAGGAGTCTCAGAGCAGCTTACAATCTAATCTCCAGGGCTAATTTTGGGCAGGAACGCACAGGAACGGAGTCCCGGCTGGCTCCCGAGGTGGCCACGCCCAGCAGGAACTCATTAGCATAACAGGCCACACCCAACAGCAGAAACTCATTAGGATTGGCTACATTAGGGATGTGTGGCCTAACATGCAAAGGAGTTCCTGCTACAAAAAAAGCCCTGGTTTTGACAACAAACAAGGTAAACAGAATAACAAGCAAAAGGTGGGTGTGGCTGGATAACCACACTTCTGGTAACATGGGGGTGTGGTCTAATGTGCTAAAGAGCTCTGCTGGCAGGGGCGTGGCCTATTATGCTAATGAGCTTCTGGTGTTGGGTGTGGCCTATTATGCTAATGAGTTCCTGCTGGGATTTTTCTACAAAAAGAGCCCAGCTAATCTCCTTTCCGTTCCCCTCCCCACAACAGACACCCTGTGAGGCAGGTGGGGCTGAGAGAGCTCTGACAGAAACTGCTCTTGAGAGAACAGCTGTGAGAGAACTTGTGACTGAAGGAGAAGAGATTGGATTTATACCCCGCGCTTCACTACCTGAAGAAGTCTCAGAGCGGCCTACAATCTCCTTTCCCTTCCCCTCCCCACAACAGACACCCTGTGAGGTAGGTGGGGCTGAGAGAACTCTGAGAGAAACTGCTCCTGAGAGGAAAGCTGCTTCGGCGGGGAGGGCGGGGTAAAAATTGAATAAATATATAAATAACTTGTGACTTACCCAAGGTCACACCAGCAGCTGCATGTGGAGGAGTGGGGAATCAAACCCGGCTCTCCCAAATCAGAGTTTGTGCTCCTAAACACTGCACCAAACTGGCTCTCTCTCACCAGACTAACCTTCTAGGTTCTTGATTCAACTTTGTTGGGTTAAGTTGTCCCCCCTCCCTTTTTCATCCCAGATAAAGGAGGAGGGGAGTGACATCTGGAAGGGAGGGTGCTTATCTGGGATGGAAAAAGTGTGGGGGGAGACAACTTAACCCAACAAAGTTGAATCAAGAACCTAGAAGGTTAGTTAGAAAACAAGTACAGGGCCACAGAGCCAATAGTTAAGTACATGAATGTAAACTGATTATAAGCAAAAAAAACCATGTACTTATTACAGAAACGTTTAAAAACATACTAGGGCCCAACTAAAGCCTCAATAAAAGTGACATATGCACAAGAGAAACAATAGTGAACTAACACGTTTCTGCCCAATGGGGCCTTCTTCAAAGTATATAAGCTACAAATAGACTCCTATTACAATCAAAAGGCAATGAACAAGTTGAGTGGCTAAAGTGGTTAAGACGCTGAACTGCAGGCTGTGGAAGGTCAGTAGTTCAGCAGTTCGAGACCTGGGTGCCGCATGATGGAGTGAGCTCCCATCTCTAGTTCCAGCTCCTGCCAACCTAGCAGTTCGAAAGCAAGAAATTGCAAGTAGATAAATAGGTACCACTTCGGTGGGAAGGTAACAGCGTTCTATGCGCCTTGGTGTTTAGTCATACCGGCCACATGACCACGGAAACGTCTTCGGACAGCGCTGGCTCTTCGGCTTGGAAACAGAGATGAGCACCGCAACCCTAGAGTCGGACTCGACTGGCTTTCGAGCAAGGGAACCTTTACCTTTACTTTAATGGATGGTACTTATCTGGTCAGTAAGCTTGACCAGTGTTCCCTCTAAGCTGAGTTAGTGTGAGCCAGCTCAGTTTTTTATCCTCCGGCTCACACGTTTCTCTCAGCTGAGGAAGGAGGGCTCCAAAGCAAACTGATTTATGCAGCAGCCAAATCGCTTGCTCACAACTTTAATGCCAGTAGCTCACAAAGCAGAATTTTTGCTCACAAGACTCCACAGCTTAGAGGGAGCATTCCCACGCTCCTTCCCAAAGCCTCCTCCTTTCTCATCGCCAGTTTTGCAGCAGAATCTAATATACTCCCGGGAAAGGAGGTCTGGTGGGGAGAATCAGGGCCCTGTAACCCTAAAAGTACTCCCCCGGCAGTATTTTTAGAAGAAAATGTAGAATTGGAAGCCGCTGCTAAGAAAGAAACCAAACACTATTTTGAAGGCCCTGGGGCGGGGGAAGAGGAGAGGAAAACACAGAACGAATTGCAAAAATAATTTGTTTTTCCCTCCACTATTACCTGTTTTTTTAAATTCACGTTATTTATACTCCGCCTTTCTGACAGGGACTCCAGGCGGATTACAAAGCGACTCAGTGCAAAATGGGACATTCAATAAACAACGCACCAGGACTGCAGACTGACCGGCGATCTAAGAAGATAGAACTGAAGCCGTTTATAGTGAACATCCCGTCTCCCCGTTGCCTTTCCCCCCAGCCAAACTTTTTAAAGGCCCCAAATATCTATCTGAAGAAGAAGAAGGAGAAGAAGAAGGAGGAGAAGAAGGAGATTGGATTTATACCCCGCCCTTCACTACCCAAAGCAGTCTCGGAGCAGCTTACAAACTCCTTTCCCTTCCCCTCCCCACCACAGACACCCTGTGAGATAGGTGGGGCTGAGAGAGCTCTTGACAGAAATTGCTCTTTTTTCAAGAACAGCTCTGACAGACCTATGGTTTGCCCAAGGTCATCCAGCCAGGTGCAAGTGGAGGAGTGGGGAATGAAACCCAGTTCTCCCAGATTAGAGTTGCCACACTTAACCACTACACCAAGCAGGGTCAGTGCTTGGAAGGGAGATCTCTAAGGAAGACTCTGCAGAGGAAGGCAATGGCAGACCAAAAGCAAGGGGCTTCCAAGGCAAGGGAGAAGCACAGGTAGTTTGCCATCGCCTTCCTCCACGGATTCTGATACCATTTGCTTGGCGGCTTTTGAGCCGGCTGCCATCTCTCCACCTGTAATATGACGTTGTTACTGGCCTACCCTGCAGGGCTCTTGCAATGGTCATATGCATAAAATGCTTTGAACGATGAAAATGTTACACTGATTTGTTATTATTAATAACCACCCAAACAGAGCTTTCGAGAGGCCTTGCCTTAGATTATAATGCACAGGGAGGGGTTGTCTGGGCGAACCGGATTTGATTCTCATCTCCTCCCCATGCAGCTGCTAGTGTGACCTTGGGTCAGTCACCAGTTCTCTCAAGAGCGGTCCTCGAAAGAGCTCTCCCAGCCCCACCCACCTCACAGGATGTCTGTTGTGGGGAGGGGAAGGGAAAGGAGATTGTAAGCTGCTCTGAGACGCCTTCGGGTAGCAAAGGGCAGGGTATGAATCCAATCTTCTCTTCCTTCATGCCCCACTAAAAACTGGTTAAGGGGGTTGAGCTGGTATTTGTGCTTAAAATGCCGCATGGCACCCTAAATGCTGCCCCAGTCTTCAAAGGGAGATCTTGTGCCGCAAACACACAGAGAACAGAAACACAATTTGGGGTTAGGTAGCTTGGTAACTTCCCACAGATTTGAGGGCAGGGCCTGGGGATGGAGAAATCTGAAGAGGAATTTCACCAAGAATCTATGGTATACCATAGAGTCGGCCCTCTAAAGCTGCCATGTTCTCCAGGGGAACTGATATTTGTAGTCGGGAGATCAATAGTAAGAGGCCCCCACTTGGGGTAGATAGAAATCTTGTCCCCCCCATTTGTCACCTCCCCCCAAGACAACTGACACAAGTATACGCAGGGGTCATTTCGTAGAAAAAGAGGTGCAGGAGTTCATTAGCATAACTTATTTGCATATGCCACACCCCCTGACATCACCGGAAGTGTATCAGAAGGCAACACCCACCACTCAGGCTACACTGGACTGTTTTGGATTGCTAGCTATTGGAGGTGGGGGGACATGCAGATCTGTCCTTTAAGAAGGGAGGGCTGTAGGAGAGCTTGTACCTGAATAAAACTTGGTCTTAATGGTGCCACTGGACTGTTTTGGACCGGCGGGCCAGGGGGGCTCTGCAGCTTACCTGGCTGCTTCTTGCTCTGACTGAGGGCTGCTGGGAGCAGGGCTTGTTGCATGTGCCTGTCCCCAGGGCTCTTTACTGCCGGAGCTCCACTCCTGTGCGCTCCTGCAGGAAATGACCCCTGAGTATATGTAAGCAAGGCAAGTAGGGGGGGGGAGCGAGTAGAAAAATATGTAGGAGTCGGGAGACACAAGTTGCTTTCTTCTGATTTGCAGGGCAGATCTGAGTTCAGATTCAAAGTATTAACATAGATCAAAGCATCATCAAGGCGGCCAGCCTTTGCCCCTTCGAAGGCTGCAGTTAGAATGCCCCATCATTGAATGTTTCCACCTGGACATTCCCCCTGCTCTTGCACATGGGGGGGGAGGAAGAGGAGGAGATTGGATTTATACCCCGCCCTTCACTACCCAAGGGAGTCTCAGATCGGCTTACAATCTCCTTTCCCTCCCCCTCCCCACAACAGACACCATGTGAGCAGTATTCCCTCTAAGCTGAGTTAGTGTGAGCTAGCTCAGAGTTTTTTAGCCTCCGGCTCACACATTTTTGTCTTAGCTCAGGAAGGATGGCTCCAGTGCAAACTAATTTATGCAGTAGCCAAATCACCTGCTCACAACTTTAATGCCAGTAGCTCACAAAGTAGAATTTTTGCTCAAAGGACAGGTGCAAGTGGAGGAGTGGGGAATCAAACCCGGTTCTCCCAGATGAGAGTCCACGCACTTAACCACTACACCAAACTGGCCCTCCTAGCTAGTCTTCTCCCTAACAGGCTAGATTTCTAAGTGCAGGAATTGGGGGGGGGTGAACAAGGGACCACGCGGTCACCTGAGCCAAGGGCTTCAGGCTGGGTAAGCGCCACCACTTCAGCCAGAAGCAGGCCCCGCAGACCACGCAGACGGCATGGGTGTTAAAGCAAAACAAAAAAAAAACTTACGTTTACGACATCTGGGAACTGCTGAGGCTGGAGAAATTCCAGACAAGAGTCCTTTGGGAGAGCCATAGCCTGCGGAGGATTAGTTGGTGGTGGAGGATGGGGGTGGGGGGGCAGAAGCAGGGGGCCCCCCACCACAAGCCTCATTTCTGTCACCTCTCCAACGCATGCTGAGACAGGGACATTTGCTTAAGGAAGAAAGGAAAAAGCTGATGCGAACAATTTGGCAGTCGTTAATTCCGCCGTATTGCAGATATGTCTGTTGCCTTGCGCGGGGCGTTCTAGTTCAGGAGTTTTGTGTACGGTCCTTGCCCAAGCTAAAAAGCACAATTATTGAAAGAGGGAAAAGGCCCAGATGGAGGGGAAAGGAGAGACAGAGAAGGGGGGGGGGAGACAGAGAAGGGGAGGGAGTTCCACTGCCAAGACCGTCCTACCTACCAAAAGAAATAAAGCTAGAAACACTTTTCAGTTACTGTTTTTAAGCCTCTGTTTCAGCACATTTTGAGAGCCAGTCTGGTGCAGTGGTTAAGTGCGTGGACTCTAATCTGGGAGAACCGGGTTTGATTCCCCACTCCTCCACTTGCACCTGCTGGATGACCTTGGGCAAGCCGTAGTTCTTTCTGAGGCTCTGGAGAGAGCTCTCTCAGCCCCACCTACCTCACAGGATGTCTGTGGTGGGGAGGGGAAGGGAAACGAGTCTGTAAGCTGCTCTGAGACGCCGAGTGAAGGGCGGGATATAAATCCAATCTCTCCTTCTTCTAAATCCACCAGACCTTTTGAACCAAGTGGTTTAAAACTCCCTTTTTTGGGGGGAAGTGACCCTGTTCCCATGATCCATCAGGGTCTTCCCATTGACCAACCTGTTAGACTCCACCCCCCTAATTGCTCCAGACCCGCCCCCTGCCCCTGCCCACTAGTCGGCCATTGTTTCCAAACCGACACTCTGCAAATCCAGCAGATCAGAATTGCGCAGGGCACGTGTTCCGCCAGCGCATGCATCGTGACCCAGCCAGGATGTACAGAAACAGAAAGCCGCGGGAACTCGCTGGGTGGCATTCGGCCCCTCGCCACTCTCTCACAGGGTTGTTATGAGGATAAAACGGGGGAGAGCTGCCTGACGCAGGCGGATTCGAGTTCCCACTGGGGAGAAAGGTAAGGTCTAAACGAAGGAGGTAAAGAGATAAAGACCCGGCTGTGGTATTCAATATATAAAGATGCTGCCACCAGCTAAGTGCTGCAGGAGCGTGAGACAGGCCTACCTCTCAGGGCTGCGTGCAGAACACTTACAGAATGGAGAAAACTATTTACAGAGTATTCTCCTTGTGATAGATAGGGCGAGTGTGTATCATGGGCCTTTGGGAGGGAGCAGCGCACATTTAGTAACAAACCTTAAGGACCACCAACTCCCATATTATTCTATTCCAAAGGTGTCAAACATGCGGCCCGGGGGCCGGATCAGGCCCCCCAGAGGGCTCACGTCCGGAAACTGGCCATCTCCTGCTTCCAGTTCAGCTTGCTTTGCCAGACTCTCTCAATCACTCAGCCATTTCATGCTTTCACCCGGGTCCTAGACTCAGGACTCTGAGCATGAGACTTCTGTGGCGAATGCCAATAAATCAAAAGTAGGTTTGCAGCTTACAGAGCTAATGTTTTAAGCATGTTCTTATTTTAAGTTTAAAAAAAATCTTTGTGTTTGTGTCCTTTATAAAGTTTATATCCCCGCTGCCTGGCATTACATTTTATGACACACGTGACCTGGCCCAACAAAGTCTCATTTATGACAGATCCGGCTGTCATAAATGAGTCCGATACCCTTGATCTATCCGTTCAGGCCGGTCATCTTTGGAGGCTCTGCTTCGGCTGCCACCACCATCTGAGACTAGACAAATGGCGACCCAAGAAAGGGCCTTGTTGGTCATGGCACCAAAAATGTGGAACTCCCTAGCTAGGGAGATTCATCTGTCTCCCTCAATCGGTGCCTTTTGCCACCAGGCAAAGACCCAGAGAGCCAGTCTGGTGTAGTGGTTAGGAGCGCGGACTCCAATCTGGGTGAACCGGGTATGACTTCCCAGTCCCTCACATGCGGCTGCTGGTGTGACCTTGGGTCAGTCACAAGTTATTTATTTATTCAATTTATACCCCGCCCTCCCCGCCGAAGCAGCTTTTCTCTCAGGAGCAGTTTCTGTCAGAGCTCTCTCAGCCCCACCTCCCTTACAGGGTGTCTGTTGTGGGGAGGGGAAGGGAAAGGAAATTGTAGGCCGCTCTGAGACTTCTTCAGGTAGTGAAGCGCAGGGTATAAATCCAATCTCTTCTTCTTCTTTTTGTTTTACCTGGAGTACTCCTAATAACAGTTACTGGCCCTCCTTCTACTGCTGTGTGTTTGTATGTTTTTAACTGAATTTTGTAAGGTTAACGGTATTTTTAATTGCACTTAAATGTTCTAAAATCTTTATGTTCGCTGCCTTGTGGACCCTGGCTAGGTGGAAAGGTGGCATAAAAATGCTTGAAATAAATGAAATAAGCAAACTTATACTGTGGGCCCAGAGTCACATACTGGGTCCCTGCCCAACAGATCTTTGCCGGTAGAGGCCTAGCTATCCATTGCCCATGACAGTGGGCGGGGACTGCCGTTCACTGCTATAGGAAAGGTAGGGGACAGTAATAGAGGTTTATAAAATTATGCATGAGGTGGAGAGAGTTTTTCTCCCTCTCCCAAACTACTAGAACTCGAGGGCATCCCATGAAGCTGGTGGGCAGTAGGTTCAGGACGGACAAAAGGAAAGGCTGCTTTACACAGAGAGTGATTAAAACGTGGAATTCGCTGCCGGAGGATGTCGTGATGGCCACAGGAATAAACCGCTTTAAAGGGGGATTAGACAGATTCATGGAGGATGTCAAAGGCTACTAGCCATGGCAACTGAGGGGAACCTCCACATTCAGAGGCACTAATCCTCTGAATCCCAGAGCCGGGGGCAACATCAGGGGAAGGCCTTGACTTCTATGCCCCCTCACTGGCCATCCAGAAGAACTGGCTGGCCACTGTGTGAGGCAGGATGCTGGACTAGAGGGACCACTGGTCTGATCTAGCAGGGCTCTACTGATGTTCTTGTCAGGGAAGGCCTCGGCCTCTATGCCCTGTTGCTGGCCCTCCGGAGGAACTGGTTGGCCACCGTGTAAGACAGGATGCTGAACTAGATGGGCCACTGGTCTGATCCAACAGGGCTCTTCTTACGTTCTTATCAGGAAAGGCCTTGGTCTCTATGCCCTGCTGTTGGCCCTCCGGAGGAACTGGTTGGCCACTGTGTGAGGCAGGATGCTGGACTAGATGGGCCACTGGTCTGATCCAGCAGGGCTCTACTTACGTTCTTGTCAGGGAAGGCCTCAGCCTCTCTGCCCTCGTATTGGCCGTCCAGAGGAACTGGCTTTCCACTGTGTGAGACACGATGCTGGACTACGATGGACCACTGGTCTGATCCAGCAAGGGTCTTCTGCAGTTCTTAGTTTCTTAACTGGTACCACTGGGCCCATAAACCTGTTTCCTCCAAGGACGATCCTTTCTTCCCTCCATGATCCTTTAAGGTGCAGGCTAAAGGACTACTGAAGTTGTTACTGAAGTCAGAGTTTGCCCGATTCATAAGCCAGTTCACCCCCTGCTCTACGTCTCCCCCCGAAGCAACCCGGCATCCCTTCAGCCTAACTCGCAGCTACAGTGCTTGCCTGCCACGGAACTCACGCGCAGCCCGCAACTCCTGCCCGTCATGCGGATCTTTGGAAATGGATGGGGAGTTTGTTTCCCCCCTTTTTCTGCAAGGGCAGAGTCGGACAGCGAAATGATCATTAAGTCTGTGGTGAATCAAGGACTGCCACTACAAGTTACCTGCTAATTTTGAGCTTTTCATTCAAGTAATTAAAAAGAAAAAAAATGGAGTCCAAGCCAGTTCTAAAGATCCTCCAACTACTTAATGGTACACATATAAGGTGTGTGAACCAATTAAAGGTGCTTTCTGTAAATTTCCTTCTGGGTCAGCAGAAGCATCCAGCCATAATGACCATTGGGCCATAATACTAGTAGAGGTGACCAGTGCTCCCTCTAAGCTGTGGAGTCTTGTGAGCAAAAATTCTGCTTTGTGAGTTACTGGCATTAAAGCTGTGAGCGAGCGATTTGGCTAGTGCATAAATTAGTTTGCTCTGGACTCGAGCCATCTAGAAATGTGAAGGCCCGGGAAAAAACCAGGAAATTTTTTTTTGGGGGGGGGGGGGAGATGTGAAAAAAAGAAAAAGAAAGAAGGCAGCCATGGACTGGGGCAAGAATACATACACATTTGGAGGAGTGCATAGTTGAGTTGCTAGGTGCGGCTAGGGGAGACTGGGTTGGTGGAGATATGGGGAGGGTGACTGAGTGATGGTGTGATGTCACTTCCTGGAAAAGCCCAGTAGTGATGTCACACCTCTCTAGGAATCACCGGAAACTCTATGGTAAATACTTACCAAAATAAACTGTTCATTGAAGTTTGAAATAAAATACAATGCAGTACTTAGTAAAGCATCAATGAAAACAATTACAAAACGATCATTAAGTTTGTGGTGACTCAAGGATTGCCATTACAAGTGATCTGCTAATTTTGAGTTTATCATTCAGATAATTAAAAATAAAAATAAACGGAGTTCAAGACAGTTTTAAAGATCCTTCAGTTACTTAATGGTAAAGATATAAGGTGTGTGAACCAATTAAAGGTGCTTTCTGTCAATTTCCTTCTGGGTCAGTAAAAGCATCTAGCCCTAATGACCATTTTGGCCATAATACTAGTAGAGGTAACCTGTCTATCTTGCTGCACAATCCAGTCTGAGGTCTTCTCCAGTAAAAAATATCCCCCTACCTTTTGCTACCACTTATGCATCGAGGGGAGATTCTGTCATTTCCAATTTGAAGCAAACACATCAAAACCCTCACATATGAATCCACACAATGTCGTCATCACACTACGAACAGGTGAAAAGTTTCACAACAGGCAAGGTAGGGAAATCTGGAGAATCAAAAGAGAGGTGGGACGGCTCAGCCCTAATTAAGACGCCCGAAAAGCCTGTCTGGTTCGCCCCCACGTCAGGAAGCAAAAAAGCTGGTTTTCCCCCAGAATGCTCTGCCTCAAACAAAAGGAGGATGCTCCCGTAGAAAAGGCCACTTCTCGACCAAAGCTTTCTGCTTTGGAGGACCAAATCAGTTCCTCAGAACTTCATCACTGCATGCACGATAGTTCTATTGTGGTAAAGGTCTCTTGCAGGAAAGGGGGGACCAGTCTAGATTTTCCAGCTCTGGATGGGCCGCTGGGTGGATAAAAGCTTACGAAATCCGCCCGGCCGGGGATGTGGGAAGAGTCCATGTGGGAAGAGTCAATGTGTGACTGAGGAGGTGACAACGCCGAGGATACGAGAACAAGAGGAGCGGGAGGTGATAGGAGAAGCCGGGCAAGGGGGCAATACCGATGGCGAGAAAGGCGAGAGTAAACACACCTACGCAACTGTTCCTCCGGGAAGGGGAGACAAGAAACCCAGAGGGACGAGAACAACTACAAAAAAACCCTGGTGCTCCAACAACTTCCCTGCAGCTGTAAAAACAAGACGGGGGAACCCCCCCACACACACACACACATACAAACAAAAGGAAAAGTGCAGAGGGGGTGGAGAGTGTCAACCCAACACCATTAAATCAACCAGCCTTTTTTTTTTAAAGCAACAAAAACAAGAGCCTTGAACTGTGCAGTCGGAGCAAGACAGGGAGGGGTGCCCTGCCCTCTGCTTCTTATGCGCCGGGGAACTGGCGGAGGCACGCCCAAGTTTCAGAGCTGGCTCAGATGCAGGAAGACTCGCTTGGGTCCAAGGCGCATCAGCCTCCTGAGATCTGGGATCAAATAATCAATCGGGCTGCAATCCTAAGTATCCTTCCCAGGGAGTAAGCCCCAGTGCATCAACTGGGACTTCCGTGCTGAGAAGGCCAGGTTGGCCCTGGTGGTGGTGGTGGTGAAGAAGAAGAAGAGGAGGAGGAGGAGATTGGAATTGTACCCTGCCCTTCACTCGGCATCTTGCACTCTCCTTTCCGTTCCCCTCCCCACAACAGACACCCTGGGAGGTCGATGGGCCTGAGAGAGCTCTTTCCAGAACTGTCCTTGAGAGAAGAGCTCTGAGAAGACTGTAACTGACTCTGAGAAGACTGTAACTGGCTGCATGTGGAGGAGTGGGGAATCAAACTCGGTTCTCCCAGATTAGAGTCCGCCACTCTTAACCACTGCACCAACCTGGCTCACTAGGTAGGGTTGCCACACACACCCCGCCACCAGTGGAGGAGGGGGTAGAGTTGCCAGATATGGGTTGGGAAACTCCTGCAGATTCAGGAGCGGAGTTTGGGAAGGACAGGGGGATGACACTGTCAGAGAGTCCAACGTTCCACAGCATCCATTTTCTCCAGGGGTCGAGCCGTCATTCCGGAATCCCCCGGTCTCACCTGGAGGCTGGCATCCCTATCACCAGGTGACCTCGTGCCAGGTCCTGTACCACAGCCTCCCTTGCAGGGTTGTTGAGAGGACTAGACGAGGAAGCGGAACTACAGATACCACCCGAGGCTCTGCGGAGGGAACACGGGAAGGAAATGTGGCCCACGCTCAACCAGGGCATCTCCCGCTCACAGATCTCAAGCAACGGACCTTTCCCTTCGGGGGACCCCGGAAAGCCGCCGCCGGCTGCCAGCGCAAGGCAGGCCAATCGTCTAAGCTGGCACAGGAAGCCTCGTCTCTCCCACCGTCCACATGTCCCTGTTTCTAACCGGAGAGCCGTCAGAGGGCACGCGAGATGGCTGGCAGCCCCAAGGAGCCGGGAATCCGAGCTCTTGTTCCTGATGATCAGTCCGCGGAAGCCAGACAGTGAGTCACGACACAGGAAAAAACGAACAGAACTGTTCCACGCAAAGGAAGGGCTGTGTGTGTGTGTGTGGCGGTGCATGCATGCAAAACAAGCCCCCCCCCATCTCATTTCTCTTCAAACAAAAAGCGTCCCCCTTCTCTGCCATCTGCCCCTCTTAAAATGGACGGAAACTGCCCCTCCACCGAGCCCTTTGTTTCCAGCTATTTGTCTAAACCGCTGTTGCCACAATAAAGAGGGTTTCTTTCTCCATCTCCCCACCCCCGCGATCGTTTTTTTAAAGCCGGAGTCATGCTTAGACACCCCTCCCCGAGGCATGTGGGAAAAGACTGCGTTCCCAATCAGCGTTCCTTCGTGTGGTGCCCAGCGCACTTTAAAATTATGGGAAGGTTTTGAGCGGCTCATCGATGACCGGTCGGGTAGTGGCAAGACCCTCGCTTTGCTCAGGAGGAGACTGAGAGAACGTGGGCCCGGCTTTGGTCACCAAGCAAAGTCACACCCGAGGGGAGATTTGAACTCAGGACTTCTCGGCTCACACGGAAGCTATGCTACTGTGCATTGGCTGGCATGCGTTCGCGGTAGTGCCTCAGGATGATAGCTTGGCAGGGTAGATGTCAGATCTCTGATTCGCTTCCCTTAGGGTTGCCAGCTCAGGGTGTAGACATTCCTGGATGTTTGGGGGAGGAGCCTATGGAGGGTGGGGCTTAGAGGAGGGAGGGGAGGGACCTCGGCGAGGTACAGTGGCACAGAGTCCACGCTCCAGAGCAGCCATTGCTCTCCAGGGGAACTGATCTCTGCAGGCTGGAGATCGGTTGTGATTCTGGGAGTTCCCCAACCGCAACAAACCTAGCTCTCCCCAATTTATTTATTCTTGTGCAGCTTGTCGTGGGAGTAATCCTGACATCCTAATTTCGAGGCCATCAGGCTGCACAGGAAAACCGCTCCAGCTGCTTCTAAGCAATTTCAATTTCTCCAATATTTTTTTCTTTTTGGCCACCGAGTCACAGTCGACGTATGCTGACCTCTTCGAGGCAAGAGACGTTCAGAGGTGGTTTGCCGTTACCTGCCCCTGCGTCACAACCCGGGTATTCCTTTGAGGTCTCCCATCCAAATACTAACCACGGCCGACCCTGCTTAGCTTCCGAGATCAGCTAGCCTGGGCTATCCAGGTCAGTAACGCTGGGCCTTTACAGTGGATTCTTTCCTGCTCAGGTTGCAGCATCAGACTTTTTCCTCTTCTCATCCCCCCCCCCCCCCCCCCCACCTCCCTAGCATATAGCAGGACCGCTGCAATACTACCATCTGGCCATCTCTAGTGGTGGCGCTGAAGAGCAGCCACAAGCCAGTGGCTCTTTCCGTGCTAGTAGTTCAGGTGTAATTTGGGGGGAAAAGGTTCTTGACCCTAAATATTTTTAAGCACCAATCCACAGAGGGATACTGAAGATCTTACAGGGGGCCCTGTAAGGTGGCAAAGTGTCCTGAAACTAGAAGGCGGGCGACAGGAACCTGAAGGACACAAAAAAAGGACATGTAAAAATATACCATTTTCGTTTGCAGGCGAAAAGGAAACCGAGAATGGTCGCCGGCAGAAGAGGTGCTTGTGCTAGACCGGCCCGAGAAACTGCAAGGGAAAATTTCACCTCCTGACTGCTTTTAAACCCAGCACACATGCTGGGGACATCAAAATAAATTTACATTCTGAAACAGATGAGCTTGGCTCGATGAGACCAAAAAGGTACATCTAGTCCTGCACGCGTAAATTTGTCTAACTGCTTTTTTCCATCTCAGCTAGTGGCTGTCACTACATCTTGTGCCAGAGAGTTCCACAAGCTAATCTTGAATTATGCAAAGATCTTTCTTTCTTTCTTTCTTTCTTTCTTTCTTTCTTTCTTTCTTTCTTTCTTTCCTACAGCCTATCAACTCCACTGCTCTACTTGCAACCTGCACAGCTTTATCTCTTGAATACGTGTGGTGTGCCCCCCCCCCCATCCATTAACACAGACTTCTCGGTCACTCAACAAAAGAAAGGATTTCTTTACCCAAGGCATAATTTGTGTGACTTGTCACCATGAGCTGCAGCAATGGAAACTCAGTTAAACAGCTTTATGGAAAGGATTAGAGACACATGCTTCGTGGACCAGGTTAGCAACATACTGGTCAGGAGAGACTGAACGGAACTTCCATGTACAGTGGCAGTATACCTCTGAAAGGGGATGGCTTCATGTCCTCCATGTGATCTCTGGCTGGTCGATACCGGGAATAAAACCCGGGGCTAGACAGAGCATTGGTCTAATCCTTCTTTACACAGAGAGTGATTAAAATGTGGGATTCACTGCCAGAGAATATACAGGCAAAGACTGCTTTAAAAGGGGATTAGACAGCTTCCTGGAAAATAGGAAGAAGAGGAGGGAGTTGAAGAGGAGGAGGAGATTGGATTTATACCCCGCCCTTCACTACCCGAAGGAGTCTCAGAGCAGCTTACCATCTCCTTTCCCTTCCCCTCCCCACAACAGACACCCTGTGAGGTAGGTGGGGCTTAGAGAGCGCTCTTTCAAGAACTGCTCATGAGAGAACTGAAAACTTGTGACTGATCCAAGGTCACACCAGCAGCTGCATGTGGAGGAGTGGGGAATCGAACCCAGTTCTCCCAGATTAGAGTCCACGCTCCTAACCACTACACCAAACTGACTCTCAGTGTGGAATTCACTGCCAGAGGATGTCGTGACGGCCACAGGCATAGACTGCTTTAAAAGGGGCTTAGACAGTTTCGTGGAAGAGAAGTCTATCAGTGGCCAATAGCCATGGTGACTAAAGGGAACAGCCACATTCAGAGGCAGTCACCCCTCTGAATCCCAGAGCCAGGAGGGAACGTCAGGGAAGGCCTCATCCTCTCTGCCCTGTTGCTGGCCCTCCAGAGGAACTGGCTGGCCCCTGTGTGAGACGGGATGCTGGGCCAGAGGGACCACTGGTCTGATCCAGCAGGGCTCTTCTTATGCCCTTATCTGGAAAGATGTTTCTTACACCATTCTGAAAGATCCTTTGCCACCTCATCTGGCTTCCTCATCGGCTCACTCAAGCATCAAAATGTCCCACAGCTCCCACTGCAGCCAATGCTAGTTGGATACTGCCCCAAAACAGCCGTGAGGACAAGCAGAATTATCGGCACTCCTGGGGTTCAATTCCATTCATGTCTGCCCCCTCCCAGGAAAGGGCATCCCCAGCTGGGGATAGAGTGGAAAGTGGCCAGGAGAACATGCGTCTCAAGGAGACTGAAACGGCAAGTCCAAGTTAAAATTAGCTCCCCGTCAGCTTCCTGACTTGAGAACTGTATTCACGGAGTCTGGGATTGTCATCATGCACAAATAGTTTGGCGCATGAACGCACTAACTATGCTCCGTGTCTAGCTGAAGAAGCCGTGCGCTGGACCTCTGTTAAGACACACACACCCCCAGGCAGTTTCCGGTGGTTAGGAGGATGTGACACCTGATGCTTTGGGCGGCCGTAGTAAGAGAAGGGCTGAGCGTTCTCCAGCTCAGAGTCACACAAGAAGAGCCCTGCAGGATCAGACCAACAGTCCATCTAGTCCAGCATCCTGTCTCACACAGGGGCCAACCAGCTCCTCTGGAGGGCCAACAGCAGGGCAGAGAGGCTGAGGCCTTCCCCTGATAAGAACCTAAGAAGAGCCCTGCTGGATCAGACCAGTGGTCCCTCTAGTCCAGCATCCTGCCTCAGACAGTGGCCAACCAGTTGCTCTGGAGGGCCAACAACAGGGCATAGAGGCCGAAGCTTTCCCTGATTAGAACATAAGAAGAACCCTGCTGGATCAGACCAGTGGTCCCTCTAGTCCAGCATCCTCTCTCACACAGTGGCCAACCAGCTCCTCTGGAGGGCCAACAACAGGGCATACAGGCCAAGGCCTTCTTAAGAATGTTAGAAGAGCCCTGTTGGATTAAGACCAGTGGTCCATCTAGTCCAGCATCCTGTCTCATATGGTAGCCAACCAGTTCCTCTGAAGGGCCAACAACAGGGCATAGAGACCAAGGCCTTCTTAAGGATGTTAGAAGAGCTCTGTTGGATCAGACCAGTGGTCCCTCTAGTCCAGCATCCTGTCTCACTCAGTGTCCAACCAGTTTCTCTGGAGGGCCAACAACAGGGCATACAGGCCAAGGCCTTCTTAAGAATGTTAGAAGAGCCCTGCAGGATCAGACCAATAATCCCTCT
The DNA here is from genome assembly GCF_001447785.1 of Gekko japonicus. NCBI lineage: Eukaryota > Metazoa > Chordata > Lepidosauria > Squamata > Gekkonidae > Gekko > Gekko japonicus. Next base: position 148,978 of record NW_015163146.1, read on the forward strand.
AGTCCAGCATCCTGTCTCGCACAGTGGCCAACCAGCTCCCCTGGGGGCCCAACAATGGGGCATGGAGGCCGAGGCCTTCCCCTGATAAGAACGTGAGAAGAGCCCTGCTGGATCAGACCAGTGGTCCATCTAGTCCAGCATCCTGTCTCACACAGGGGCCAACCAGTTCCCCTGGGGGGCCAGCAATAGGGCATATAGGCTGAGGCCTTCCCCTGATAAGAACGTGAGAAGAGCCCTGCTGGATCAGACCAGCGGTCCATCTAGTCCAGCCTCCTGTCTCACACGGTGGCCAACCAGTTCCTCTGGAGGGCCAACACCAGGGCAGAGAAGCCGAGGCCTTCCCTGATAAGAACCTAAGAAGAGCCCTGCTGGGTCAGACCAGTGGTCCCTCCAGTCTAGCATCCTGCCTCACACAGTGGCCAACCAGTTCCTCTGGAGGGCCAACAACAGGGCATAGAGGCCAACGCCTTCCCTGATAAGAACCTAAGAAGAGCTCTACTGGGTCAGACCAGTGGTCCCTCTAGTCCAGCATCCTGTCTCACATGGTGGCCAACCAGTTCTTCTGGACAGCCAACAGGGCAGAGAGGTCAAGGCCTTCCCTTGATGTTGCCTCCAAGGCTCTGGGGTTCAGATGCTTAGTGGGAAGAGTCAAAGAGGGAATTCCCAGAATCCCATTCTCATACAGATGTTAAGCCGGAGCCCAAATGTTTTCATTCAACTGAGCAGGCGTTTATACCGGGCCCGACTCACATCGCAGTTTCAGGGGTTGACGTTGTCATTCAAAGTATGAACAGCAGAACAGATGCTCTGGAAGATCCCCATCAACAATTGCCTGCTCTGTCCTGCTAGAGCCGGTATGGTGTAGCGGTTAAGAGCAGCAGGAAGACCCAGGTTCAAATCCTCACTTGTGGCACGGAAACTCGCCGGATGACCTTGGGGAAGTCACATTCTTTCAGCCTAACCTACCTCACATGGATGTTGTGAGGTTAAAACGAAGGAGAGGAGAACGACGCACGCTGCTTTGAGATCCCACTGGGGAGAAAGGCAGGGTATAACCGAATTAAATATATAAACCGGATTATTGTTATTATTTCCCCCCCCCCCCTGGGTTTATGGAAATAGTATGGAGCAGGTGATATACCCAGAAACAGACTCTCTTACTGTTTATTGACAAAGGGGAGCAACTCAAGAGCTCTGGGCATGTGGGAAGAGAGTCGGGAAGGGGAGTCATAATGTTCGTTCTTAGCTGAAATGAAAAAAAATCTCACCATTCCTTAAAAAAAACAACAGTGTTTCCCACCAGGGCCACGTGCAATCATGGGGCAATTTAGAAAACGCAGACATATGCCAAGTATAAGAGTAGTGTAGGAATTTTATAGCCCTGACCTGCGTAGCCCAGCCAAACCCAATCTCATTAGATCTTGGAAGCTAAGCAGGGTCGGCCCTGGTGAGTACTTGGAGGGGAGACCACCAAGGAAGACCAGAATTGCTAGGCAGACGCGGGCAAGGGCAAACAGCCTCTGAAAGTCTCTACGGGGTTGCCGAGGGCACTTCACACACACGCATACACACACAGAGGAATTTTACAACTAAAACCACCTATCAAAGTGAGCCCGACAGGATATGGTGGGTTGGAATCGGCAGCCTTTGAGCCAAAATGGAGACAAGAAAAGGTCATGGATATTTAATTAAAAAAAAAAAAAAAAGTCAAGCAGTAACCATACCAAACCCTCCCCCAAAACAGCACCAAACTAAATAAGAAAAAGGGAGGTGCCAAAGCAGATAGGAAAAGCACATGGCTCCCTTTTCTCTCATCCCATAGCAACACAAACTTGGAGGCCATTCATATGGCGAAAATCCCAGATCCGCGCGTGAAATGCGGTCGGGACTTTCAAATGCAAATGTCGGCAGAAACGCAACATATGGTGGAGGTTAGTCCTTATTTTTCCTAATTAAACGGAGCACTGCTGTTTTGTATAACAATGTTAATAGGGCATTTGCAAGCTTTTGGAAAGGGGGGACCACCTTGCTTTAATTTTTATCTGGTTAAAAAAAAAAAAGCTATTGGCAGAGACTGAGGGGGGAAAGGGAGAGACATCTTTCTCTTCTCCTCGCCCCCACCAGCATCTCCCCAATATTGACTCAAGAATCAGACGTATTCTTAATGGGAGGGGGGAGAAGAAGGGGTCCCGTGAACCCCGCAGCTGCTAGTTAAATGCACCCCTCCCCGAATATAAATTTCCTCGCCCGATTTAAAATTAAATTCCCCGACTGCTATCTTCTAGGCTAATTCCTGGGAACTGATGGGCGCTTTTGATGGCAGAAACCCTGTGTCTAGGAATTCGGGTGTGTGGGGAGGAAGATACGACGGGGTGTGTGTGTAGTGAAACTGGCAAGTTGTATGCTCAGTTCTTCCGTGATTGGCCCCCGGAAACCCGTCCCTAGCTGCTCTTCTTGGGAAGCGTCTGGGAAGCATTTGGAGGGGCCGTGGCTCAGTGGGGAAAGCATTTGTTTTGCACGCAGAAGGTCCCAGGTTCAGTCCTCAGCATCTCGTTGGTGCCGAATTACTCAAACAACGCTGCGGGGATGACACTGCCAATCCAAACAGACTGGCAGCTATTAAGACTACCTAGACGAACACCAAATGGCAGGATTTCTTTTTTAACAGCGTTTATTGATGACTGATTTATATGACTTGGGGCTAATTTAACTGTCTGTTCAAACAATTCCCTGCCAAGCAAACAGCTCGATTCCACTGAAGGACAAGATTTCTGGGGTACGAACTACCGCTCCTTTTGTCGGTTATCTGACAAAGCTCTGATTCTATTACCACAGACCAACAGGGTTACCCTCCTGAAACTGTCAAGCAAAAGAGCAGAGCAGTGGGGGAAAGGCAGAGCAGAGCTCAATTTTGGGGAATGACAAGGAACATCTACCAAACCAGGCACAAACAGGCCGACGAACGGTAGGTTGAAAAACTGGCTTGCTCTCTGTGACTGGTGAACAGGTCTACGAACTGAACCGGTAGGTCTTCGAGCATCCCTACCCCGCTTCACTGTGACACAGCGAAGCAGAGCCAAACGAGAAGGCGTGACATCAAAATTCGCCGCAGACCTCAGCTTGCTGAAGATTCCATTGTGTTCCATCTCTGTCTTTTGAAGGAGGGGGAAGAAACAGGCCTTACACTTCCATGCAGATTATAAAACTCTGCAGCCCAACAAGGTGGCACTGTGGCACTGTGCGAACACAGAAAAAAATGCCGGGGTGGGGTGAAACCTTGAAGGTCACCCAAGGAAAACCCAGGCAAAGGCAAGTTCTCCATGCTACACATTAGGTTTGGGGAGAAGTGGAGGGCAGGAGGGACTTACCGAGGCAAGACCCCTCTGGCCTGGTTTTGGGAACTGTTCCGCATCGTGTAGGTTAGTTAAAATATAACAGCATCTGGTACCAGACTGAGACCATCTACTCCACGGGTCTCTAACATGGCAGCACCTTTTCCTGGCACCTGCGAGTGGGGCCAGGTGGGGTTCTTGCCCAGCAAGCCTTCTGATTGGTTATGCAGATTTCTAAAAATATTGCTATAGGAGCAACCACCCTTGCGGCACAAGGATCTTCACTATGTGGCTGAAGTTAAGCCGTAGCAGCCATTTTAGGGTGGCCATTTTGCGGCTGCACCCACCACACTGTCAGAATTCCAAAGGTGTCTGCGGGGGGGGGGAGAGTTGGGGACCCCTAATCTGGGCCATTATCTTGTTGTCGACAGACATTCCTAGAAAGCTCACAAGTAGCTCCCGATGGTCATTTGGTCTTCAGGAGTAGACAGACCCTGAATATGGGCACCCTGTTGAACAATCATGAGTAATGACCCTTGATGGACCCATCTTTTATGGTGGTTCACCAGTTTTTAAGGCTATCTAGAGGTAGGGTGGCCTGGTCCCCCCCCCCCGTCACTGGCAAGGGATGAGGGGTACGGGGCTGTACCCGGTCCAGGCCCAAACTTGGTAATCTATATTACATTATTTGAATAGAAGAAGAAGAAGAGAAGAGAAGAGAAGAAGAAGAGATTGGATTTATACCCCGCCCTTCACTACCCAAAGGTGTCTCAGAGCGGCTTACAAACTCCTTTCCCTTCCCCTCCTCACAACAGACACCCTGTGAGGTGGGTGGGGCTGAGAGAGCTCTTGACAGAAAGTGCTCTTTTTCAAGGACAGCTCTTATCAGAGCTATGGCTTGCCCAAGGTCATCCAGCCAGGTGCAAGTGGAGGAGTGGGGAATCAAACCCGGTTCTCCCAGATTAGAGTCCGCGCACTTACCCACGACACCCAACTGGCTTTCTATGAAAAAATATTTCCCCCAAAATATGTGCCATCAACAATTAACCATGTGGTTTTAAAAAATCCCCCCCCCCCAGTTGTAATAGTTAGAATCGCAGTCAAAGAAAGAGGACTCTGCGAGGGGAAAGGTGTCACGAGCTGCTTCACCGAGACAATGTGAGTAGATATTTCATTTGTGGATGAAAGGAAATTCTTCCTCCTTCTCTCTTTTCCTCACAACTTAGGCTGAGTTGTAACTGTCCCAAGGTCACATAGCATCCCCCAGTTTTACACCAGCATTCTAACAACTTGCATACTGCGGAACATGAAGCTCCAAAGGCATCACAGTAAATCCACAGTCAATTATGGCTTCTCAGATACCCTGACCTGAAACTATGAGAACATTTGTTACAACCACTTCATTTTCAATATTTGGTGAACCACCTTTATTCCCTCCAAAGCTGAAGGTCTCAGAATACCAAAATCACTTTAACTTTCCAGCATTTAAGCCACCAGCCTCTTCTCCTACTGCCTATCAATAACACATGGCTAAAGACAGAAATATTCCCATCTCTTCCATTTCTAGAGCCAGTTTGGTGCCGTGGTTAAGAGCGCGGACTCTAATCTGGGAGAACCGGGTTTGATTTCCCCACTCCTCCACATGCAGCTGCTGATATGATCTTGGGTCAGTCACAAGTTCTTTCAGAGCTGTTCTCTCAAGGGCAGTCCTCGGAAGAGACAGCCCCACCTACCTCCCACGGTGTCTGTTGTGGGGAGGGGAAGGGAAAGGAGATCGCAAGCCGCTCTGAGACTCCTTTGGGAAGGGAAGGGCGGGGAATAAATCCAATCTCCTCCTCCTCCTCCTCCTCCTCTAAAGTTGCAAGTCCCTGGTTACCAAAATCACCTAGCTTAGTTTGATGAACCACCATACAAATTGTCAAAAGCATTGTTATGGTTATGGTTATAATATTGTAAGGTTTCGTTCGTTATGTTATTCATGGTTCCGTTATTGGTTGTTATGTTCTACATTGTAATATATATTACAATAAAATGAATTAAAATAATATTTTTAAAAAGGAAGTAGGGTATTTAGGAAGAACTTCCAAAGATCCTAAGGAAAACATACGGTAAAGGCAGCAGAGGGGTGCTCATGCATGACAAGTAAATGTCCCAGAGAAAGAAATTGGAGTTAGCAGCCTCTGTACAAGTGGAGAGGATGAGACTGCACAGTTTAACCCTAAGCAGCTCCATGATGCTACCTAGCCGCTGGGGGGGGGGGCAGTGCCCCCTCCAGGAAATCCCAAGGTGGGGTTTGTGCCACACTGCCCCCTGATAGTTTATGCCCCTGGAAGACAGGGACCTCAGTGGGGTCCAGTGCCATAGAGTCTACTCTCCAAAGCATTCATTTTCTCCAGAGGAACTGATCTCTGTAGTCTGAAGAAGAGCTGTAATTCCGGGGCTTCCCTAGGTCCCACCTGGAGGCTGGCATCCCTATCTAGAGGCCAGCATAAGAACATAAGAGACGCCAATGTTGGATCAGGCCAAAGGCCCATCCAGTCCAACACTCTGTGTCACACAGTGGCCAGAAATACCAGGTGCCATCAGGAGGTCCAGCAGTGTGGCCAGGACATTAGAAGCCCTCCCACTGTTGACCCCCCCAAGCACCAAGAAGACAGAGCATCACTTGCCCCAGAGCCCCTATCTATACCTTGTGGCTAATAGCCACTGATGGACCTCTGATTGCAAGAAACCTAGCAGGAGCAAATCAAGAGTTCCCAGCACAACCAAGAAAAAGACCCCGTCCTGGCTCAGGTATTTCACTCAGATTTTAACCTGATCCCTCCCCAAAGTCTCCTCGGTTAGATCACCAGATCCTCTGTGGTCACCCTTGCCAAGATATGTATTGTTTTTTTTTGGGGGGGGGGGAGCAAAAAAGCAGATGAAGAGAAACCTTTGTATTCTGCCGGCCTCAAGAATAAAAGGGGTGGAGAAAATACTTTTTGGGGGAGGGGTTTTTTGGAATCCAGGTTAACGTTTTCATCCTTTGTTTAAGAGATGAAGGGGAAGGAGTATACTGCGAGGGACAATACATCCCACAGAAGTAATGCCAACGTATTTTTTTTTGGAAAGAGATGAAAGCCTGCCACGTTAAGAAAAGAAAATTAAGAACATGAAATCCCCACCCTTCTCACCCATTCATTTTGCAAAATGTTGGCTTGGAGGGTTAAGGGTTGCTTCTGCACAGCTGTCAATTTATAAGACAGGAGTCCCCAATCTGGTGTCTGGGGGTGGCAGTGGTGCCCGCCATCATCTTTCCTGGTGCCCCTCGTGTGTTTTTCGAAAGTAGGTGGGGCCAAGTGAGGCGTTTGCCCAGCAAAGCTTCTGATTGGCCACTGGAGATTTGATTGGCTGTGCTGCTGGGGTTAGATCTGTCAGCAGTGTTTGACACAGTCAGCCATTACTAGTTGACCCACCACCTCACTGCCACTGGATTATGTGGGACAGTCCTTCAATGGCTTTGCTGAGTCCTCCAAGGGCGGGGTCAGAGGGTGGTGCTAGGGGAGAGGGTCTCATAATGACAGACGTTAGTGTGCGGGGTCCCTCAGGGATTAATCCTCTCCCCAATGTTGTTTAACATCTACATGCACCCTCTTGCCCAGTTAGTCAGGAGTTTTGGGCTGCGGTTATTAATATGCAGATGACACCCAGCTGTACCTGTTAATGGATGGCCAACCACATACCATCCCAGGAGATCTAGCCAGTTGTCTGGAGGCTGTAGTGGGATGGTTAAAACAGAACAGTCTAAAACTGAACCCAGCGAAGATGGAAGTCCTATGGCTAGGCTGAGGGGGCCCGGGTTGGGGAATTCATCTCCCCACTCTCTCTCTCTCTCTCTCTCTCTCTCTATTTATTTATTTATTTATTTATTTTTAATTTATTTCTTTGAATTTGCATCCCTCCCTCCCCGAAGGCTCAGGGCAGCTAACAGAGGCATAAATGCCAGATTATAACAATAAAAACAGTATAAAATACAATAACACACATACTACAGTTAAATAAGATTCTTAAAAATAAGTTAAATCATCAGTGCTCCAATACTCACTGCAAATAGTAAAA
>NW_015163146.1:156960-161047 GCF_001447785.1 Gekko japonicus
CATGTGGCTCTTTCATACATATTGTGTGGCTCCCGGCAGGGCGGCTGGGAAAGTAAAGGGGAGGCCAGTGTTCCCCTCCCTGGGTAGGCCTGAGGTGGGGGGGGGGGAAGCAGAGAAAGACAGCAACTTTAAATACATTCTCGAATGCGCCGTCTCTCTCTTAAACAAATAAATATCATTACCAAACAAATAAACATCATTGGGCGAATCAATATCATTATCGATACCTGTTTTTTTTACCCCTTTATGTTCATAAAAAGCAAATCTGCATATTGTTCAATAAAGCCCTGTGTGCAGTACTTGTTTGTGTCTTGTGGCTCTCAGACATCTGATGTTTATTCTATGTGGCTCTTCTCTTAAGTAAGCTTGGCCACCCCTGCACTAGAAGGAGGGCCAATTAACCGTTACTGGGTGTATGCCAAAAAAACTCTCCACCCTGCTGGCGAAAGACACCAATAGAGGGAGGCAGACTAATCTCCCTGGGGAGGGTGTTCCAAAGTTTTGGTGCCACAACCGAGAAGGCCCTTCTTCAGGTGGTCCCCAACATTCCCCCTAAGCAGCGCACGTGAGCAGCCGCTCATTAACACAATCTGGAGCCACGCAGGGTCTTGCACAGCCGACGGCCCATTTTAAGTTTACAGCAGTTATATTCCGCTCAGGGTGTGAACTGCTCCGCTGGGGGGGGGGGGATTAGAAGGAACACTGATTGCCACCTATCTAGCTTCAGCTGGTGGGGGCAAATGAAGCAGGGCCTCCCAAGGTGGCTGGAGGATACGGGTAGGTTCATATTGGAGATGGCCATCCTTAAAGTAGGTTGGACCCAGACTGTGTAGGCCAGGGGTGACGAACTCATTTGTGATGAGGGCTGGATCTGACATAAACGAGACCTTGTGTCATAAAAGGTAATGCCAGGTAGAGGAGATGTAAACTTTATAAAGGACACAAACACAAAGAGGGGGTTTTCCACTTAGAACAAAAACATGCTTAAAACATTAGCCCTCTTGCAATATTTTGTTTATTTAACAGTGTCTGATAACCGACACCTCTTGCTCTGAATGATTGCATCAAAACGTCTGTGCTGTTGCGGTCCTGAGTATGCTGTTCAGGTGTGTATCTGTAAGCTGGAAACCTATGACAACGCAGCAGCGGCAGAACTGGAAGAAGCTGCAAAAGACAGCCAGTTCCACTCCGGGCCTGATAGAAGCCCTCTGGGGGCCTCATCCGGCCCCCGGGCCACATGTTTGACACCCCTTGTGTAGGCCATTAAAGGGCAATTCAGGGACCTGGATTTTGGCCACTGTGTGACACAGAGTGCTGGACTAGATGGGCCACTGGCCTGACCAACATGGCTTCCCTGCTGTTCTCTTCCGTTCTTGTGTTCACCTTGAATTGAGCCCAGGCACCTCTTCGTTCACTGTGACATTGGAATGCAGCCGCCATATCTGGATTCTCAAGGAGTCTTTCCAAGAGAGGTACAACAACCACACACACACACCCCGCTCCCCTAGCGAGGAGCAATAACAATAACAATAATAATAATAATGAGTCTTTCCAAGAGAGGTACAACCACCACACACACACCCCGCTCCCCTAGCGAGGAGACCCAAGCGCACCCCTGAACAGGGCTGTCATGACTCCAGGGGGTCTCCGCCTTCCACCGCTGCCACCACCCTGGACTTATGTTCCCTTTGAGAAGGCCCCGGGTACCCTCTTAAGCACATACAAAATGCCCCTTTTACAGCCGAGAACACACAGGCGTGATTGACCCAGGCAGAGAAAATTAATTAAACAGAAAGGGCTTATTAAAAACAACACTATGGCATGGAAAACAAGACAAGGCAAGGTGCTTTAAAAGGGTATAACAGTGTGAAAGGCAAAATAAACATAATCTAACGCAGCTACCTGTCTACTTCCAGGCCCAAGCACTCATGCTGAGCCCAGTGGAGATCTTCCTCTCACCCAGACCAACCTGTCCCCACAGTCCAGGCCACAGAGAGTGACCGAAAAAAACCCTCCATTTTCCACACTTAATGGCGAAGACCGACCCTCCTCACACAGTATCCAACAGTCTCCTCACAGAATCTTCCTCTCTGATTGGCTACAGCCCGTTGCTAAGCCTTATGGGGACTGTAGGCTGTTTGTTAACTGCCATGCAGGTCTCTCCCGGGGCCAGGCCGCACCAGGCCCTGCTCCCAGTCCTGCACACAGATCATGACGAGGGCCCTAGTAAGAAAACTGGATTTCTCTCCCCATGTCAACCACCTACAAGGTCATTCATGAGTGGCAGCAAAAAAGAAAAGGTGCACCACACATTGACTCAGAAAATAAATCATGTTTTATGCAAGAACTTGGAGGCGGGAAGGGGGGAATACAATCACTCAGGAGGTTACTTGCAAAAAGAGAGACCGTTTGATGCCAGTGGTTAGCAATCATCCATACTAAACTCTGGGAGACCCAGATTCAAATTCCCCCCTCAACTTTAAAGCTGACTAAGCCATTTATGCAGTTCTAATAGGCTGAGGAACTGACCCAAACATACGACCAATTGAGTGAAGTTTCTTCAATTCTGTGACTGGTACGAGGGAGAAACTTCCTTTATTTAAAACCATTCATCACCTTCTTCCCTCCCCCCCCCAAAAAAAAAGTACACAAACCTCCTCCCAGCAAAATCATTTCCCCCCGGCTCTATTTTGACCGTGCATGCCTAAGAATTTAAGACAGCCAGTGTGGTGTATTGGTTAACGTATGGGACTAGGATCTGGAAAACCCAGGTTCGAATCCCAACTCTGCCATGGCAGCTCACTGGGTGACCTTGGGCCAGTCACTCACCTCTAAGCTTAACCTACCTCACAGGCTTGTTGTGAGGTTAACACAGAGCCAAGGAGAATAATGTAAGCTGCTCTGGGGACTCATTGGGGGGAAAGGCTGGGTATAAATAAAGTAAGTAAGTAAACAAACACTTTCTTAGGAGTAAGGACCACTGATAAGGCCTGTGTAGGATCCTGACTATACCCACCTGGGACAGCTCCCCAAATCACAACTCAAAATCTAGCTCTGAGGCCAGCAAAAGAAAACGTTTCTTCCACAGGACATACAAGTGACTGGCGGAACTCATTGCTACAAGATATGGTGACGATCACAGGCTTTTTGTAAAAGGGGGGGGGGATTTAGACAGATTCCTGGAGGATACATTAACCAACAGTGACAAGCTATGAAAGCTGAACACAACCTCCATGGGCAGAGGCTGTCTACCTCTGAATACCAATCACTAGGGAAGGAAATCGCTGTCCTACCCTACTTGTGGGCTGTCAAGGGGGGATGCAGATGGCCAGAGTGGTTAGATTAGATGAATCTTTTGATCGACAGTTAGTGAGCCTAGGTTTGCTCTCTTCAGGGTTCCCGCAGGGCTTTCCTTATGCTCTTAAATCAGGTCCAAAAGCCTGAAATGTTGTTACTCTGTAATACACACTTCAGTCTATCACCGCCAGTTTGGTGTAGTGGTTAAGTATGTGGACTCTAATCTGGGAGAACTGGGTTTGATTCCCAACTCCTCCACTTGCACCTGCTGGATGACCTTGGGCAAGCCATAATTCTGTCAAAGCTATTCTTGAAAAAGAGCAGTTTCTGCCAGAGCTCTCTCAGTCTCACCTACTTCACAGGGTGTCTGTGGTGGGGAAGGGAAGGGAAAGGAGCTTGTAAGCTCCTCTGAAACTCCTTTGGGTAGTGAAGGGGGGGTAGAAATCCAAACTCTTCTTCTTCTACTACTTGGGGGGGAAGAATCTCTCTAGACAACCAGTAAGCTTTAAACGATAAAGTTTGTGTCAAACTACTGCAGCAATCCTAACATACACCCCTGTAAAGGAGGCTGATGTGACTCACATTTAATGAGAGAGAAGGAGGCTTTGCCTGAGGGAAGTTGCTAGTAGAGATAAGATCTTAATGGGACTGGGACTCATACTCTTCACAACAGAGGCCTATCTGATCGGCAGTCAGTGAGCCTAGGTTTGCTCTCTTCACAACAGAGGTCTAACTGATCGGCTAGTCAGTGAACCTAGGTTTGCTCTCTTCACAACAGAGGTCTAACTGA
>NW_015163146.1:161784-167229 GCF_001447785.1 Gekko japonicus
TGATCGGCAGTCAGTGAGCCTAGGTTTGCTCTCTTCACAACAGAGGCCTAACTGATCGGCTAGTCAGTGAGCCTAGGTTTGCTCTTTTCACAACAGAGGCCTAACTGATTGGCAGTCAGTGAGCCTAGGTTTGCTCTCTTCACAACAGAGGCCTAACTGATTGGCAGTCAGTGAGCCAAGGTTTGCTCTCTTCCCTAAGAACAAGTGAAGGGCCTTATGGGATTGGATCAAGATCCACCATCCTTTACAAGAATCCCAGGAGTCCGCAGCAGTGTTCCCTCCAAGCTGAGTCAGTGTGAGCTAGCTCACAGCTTTTTAGCCTCCGGCTCACACATTTTTGTCTCCGCTCAGGAAGGACGGCTCCAGAGCAAACTAGTTTATGCACTAGCCAAATCGCTCGCTCACTACTTTAATGTCGGTAGCTCGCAATGTAGAATGTTTGCTCACAAGACTCCACAGCTTAGAGGGAGTGTTGGCCCCCAGGTATAATGCAGCCCACCAGAAATTAGGCAGTAAACCCAATCATTTTCTTGAGAAAGCGGGACCTGTTCAGACAGTCCCTAGCCCCAGATATATCAGGGTTCCCCCTTTTTGTACCTCAGCCAGCCAGAGACACCGTGGCAGAACTGAGATCCCACGGCCAAGCGTAATTAGACCAAGTCCAGGCAGACCCAAGTTCAACCCTCTGCTCGGTAATGAAGTTCACGTAGCTCAACACCTCCTTCTCCGCCTAAACTACACTGCAGGATTGTTGGGAGAATGCAGTGTAGGAGACAGGGAAAGAACCAAAGAGGTGAACTCCATCAGATCCAACTCTACCCCAGAACTGGCCCCTACAGGGTTCCCTCTTCTCCAGGAATGCTACCGATCCTATTGCAAGGCTGCGTTCAGACCTCACAGTTAACCACGGTTAGTTTGCCCAAACCCTGGTTTAGCTGCAGTGTCTGAACACAGATGGTCCAGTATCCCGAGGGTTTGGTGGTTGGTCCCAAAGCAAGGTTTCCAGCATGCTGGTTTGTGAGCCGGAGTTTGTACCTGTGGCTTGGGGCAACCGCTGAATTTGCAAACCGGAGTCCGTTGACTGAAGCTAAAACAATCACAACCAAAAGGTAAAATGAAAGTTTACAAAGCCCTATCCCAAACCAGGATTAGCACCCGCTCCTTGTGGCCGCCTGGCTACACAGTCAGTAGCGTGTCGGCAGAAAGGTAAGAAGCAAGGCGTTTACACACTGCCTGGAGTTTGCCACTTCTGTCTAGCAGAAGAGGCAAAGTTTTCTGGACAAACCAACAATGAAATAAACCCCGGTTTACCATTTGGTCTGAATGTAGCTTTTCTGATTCCCCACCAAAAGCCGCCTGGGATGCAAGGGAGACCGCCGTCCTCATACCTATTCCCAGGAAACACTGTCCTAATCTCTCACTCTCTGTTCGTTTTAAAGCACTGTATACACACACACACACACAAAGACCCTTTAAAATACCGGTTTGCGTATTTTATGACATTTGGATTGTTTTCCGTTGTTTTTGCAAACCGTCGTGAGCCGTCAGATAAGAAGGGCTCACGCAGAATCTCTGTTGAACATAAATAATTAAAGGGAGGAAGAAAAAGAAAAAAGGTCTGCATTGCAGCAGGAAAAGCAAACAGGCTTGGATTAAAACAGAAACACAGAACTGTTATCCTGCCCTTCCCGTTGTGTGCCACTTTTAAAGGCCTGAAGAAGAGTTCTATATGGACCCCGATGCCTGCATTCACTGGAAACTCCCCGGAGACAATGGAGCTTTCTTAAGAGCCAGAACTGGTTATCCGTTCTCTAGGACTTCAAACAGAGAAAGACTGTCCTGGAGATTCCTTAATGGGAGATGCCAGGATTTGAACCTAGGACCTCCTGTGTACCACAAATTCAGCGGTTGCCCCAAGCCACAAACCAGCTTGCTGGAAACCTTGTTTTGGCACCAACCACCAAACCCTGGGGGTGTCTGTGTTCAGACACTGCAGCTAAAACCAGGGTTTGGCCCAAAACAAGACACTGAGCCAGTATAAAACAATATGAAGTGGCCTCGTACCAGATCAGACGACTGGTCCATCCAGATCGGTATGATTCACACCGGCCATGGTTCAATGTCCTTCCCCAGCTATGGCAACCTGAGATCCTTTTAGCTGGGCATTTCACAAGTCAAAACGAAAGGGGGGGGGGTACCATAAAATAAGCAGATGAAGACAGAGCATGTGCACTGCCCTCTTGGGAGCACAAAATTGCTGAAGGCAATGGAGCCTCAAAACCAAGATCCCAAGGTGAGTTTTTCCGCTTCAAACCAGCCTCATAAAATTACCCTGCTCACCTATGGCGACCACGAGGATCGAACGCAGGCGATCAGGTAGAGATGATTTCAGATAACGTACACCGGGGTTCCTGCCGCCCCCCCTTTTTCAGGGGCTGCTCAAAAACGATGACAGCCAGGTTTGCAAAGCAGGCAACTTTAGTCCTACGTATTGCTCTTTAACCGCAGGACAGGTTGCTGGGTCCACTATGGTTTTTATCCCCCCCCGGGGGGGGTTTTGCCACAACTAATTTCTCTGTTTTAAAATGTGCAAAACTGGGAATCGAAGTGGGGGAGGGACCCAGCTGACACGACCAGCTGCCGACACGGGGAGGGAAAGCGCCGTTGCTTTGTTCTGTTGCCGGCGGCTTCAGATTTGGGACGGGCCCCAACTTGTGCCGCTATCGAAAAGGAACTTCCCCAGTTTTAAAACCTTTTATATATTTTTAAAAACAAAAAAACAAAAAACCTCAACCCGATCAAAGCAAACCCTTCTGACAGGAACTTTTATTTCATTGAAACGAGCTAGCAAATGGGTCTATGAAGACCTGGGAAGAGGGAGGGGACAACTCGCACCCCCGCAAACACATCGCTGCCAAAAACTAAAAATAAAACGAGAGGGATGTGCTTCTTCCCCGCCTCAAATTCTTTTCTTTCTTTCTTTCATTCTTTTTTTTTTTTTAAAGGTATCTTTGGCACAGATAGACTGTTTCGCACGACAGCGAAAAGAAAGTAGTTCAAGAACACTGGGGGGAGGGGGGGAAGCATTCTTTAAAAAAAACAAAAATGGCAAGCTATGAGGTCTACGCCCCCTCAAGGAAAAGACACAGTGTGGCGCAGTAGTGCTGATCTAGGATTGGGCCCGCAGAGCAGAGCGTAAACCTCAGTGTCGATACAAGGTTACAGCCTGGGCCTAGCCCTTGCTGAGGCGGCCGACCTGTGTCCGGGCTGGAGCCCTACACGAACAAAAACGTACCCCCGCAGAAAGAAAAACAAAAGCCCGCACATAGAAAACCAACCGAAACTTTTCTTTCTGAGCAGGTGCCCTCAAGTCAGCTCCAAGCCAAAATTTACTTCAGAATCTAGCCTCGTGGCTAGGTATAAAGAACCAGGAGGCCGAGCGGCCCTCAGTTGGAGGCAGTGGTCCCGCTAAGCTGAGTTAGTGTGAGCTAGCTCACCGTTTTTTAGCCTCCAGCTCACAGATTGTTGTCTTAGCTCAGGAAAGATGGCTCCAGAGCAAACTAATTTATGCAGTAGCTAAACTGCTCGCTCACAACTTTAATGCCAGTAGCTCACAAAGTAGAATTTTTGCTCACAAGACTCCTCAGCTTAGAGGGAACACTGGTTGGAGGTAAGGCTGCTGGGGGTCCTCCACTGCCCTACAGGTGGCTTGGGGGGGGGTCTTACCCAGAAAAAGAGTGAGGCCCACTCAATGTGGCAGCAACATGTCTACGTTACTTCTGACGTGATCTGGAAATGACGTCATCAGCTCGGCGATGTCAGGGCAACTCTGGTATTTGGGCAAAAACTCTATGGTAGAAACCAAATTCATCATAGAGTTTCTACCAAAACATTGCCCCGACGTTGCTACATGATGATATCACCTCTGGGTCATGATGGAACTGACACAGAGGCGTTGCTGCAACATCAGCTGGGCCTTCCTCCCGCTCCTGGTAAGTCCCCCTATCCCCCACATCCTTTGGTCCCTCGTTTGGGGGCAGGGTTGGCAGACTGCAGGGAGCTCAACTATAAAGTCATCAATCACCTGGGAAGAGGAAAAGAGAGAATATGGGTCTCATTCAGCCTTCCAAGGTTGGCGGGAGAGCAACAGAAAACGACAAATCGTACCTGATCCTCCAAACTGCGTGCTCGCAAGCGTCGTGGGTCTGTTTTTGCCGTTGGCCACGGGCAAGGGGAACATCTAGAAAAAAGAGAAGCAGATATGAAATGGAAGAAGACCTCAGGGGTACAGTGGGTAGCTTGGGGCACGTGTCTTGCTATCTGCCTCCCTGGCAAGCACCCCTCTCTCTCCCCCCCAATGCATTCTGGGTAACCCACACAATGATCATAATCAGCGCAGCTCTAATGCCCTTCAAATGCCGCTTCATCTGTTTTATTTATTGATTTAGGAGACTTATCTCGCTTTTCCCCATCCACGGACCCCAAAGTGGCTCACGAGGTACGCCTAAAAGACAAATCTCACAGATGCACAAAATAAATTGGAATGCCAGCCTCCAGGTGGGGCCTGGGTATAGGTTCCTGGTGCTGGGGTGGCTGGAAGTCTCCCAGAATTACAACGGGTCTCCAGCCAACAGAGACCCCCACCCCTGGAGAAAAGAGCTGCTGTGGAAATATCAGTCTCTAGGGCTGTACCCTAAACCCCGTCACCCCGTCACCAGTTCCCTCCAAACCCCACCCCCATCTCTAGGAATTTCCCAACCCAATTACAGTTCATTTCCACACTCCGGAGATCAGTTCCCCTGGAGAAAATGGATGCTTTGGAGGGTGGACTCTATGGCACTGTACCCCACTGAGGTCCCTGCCTTCCCCAGGTTCCACCCCCAAATCTCCAGAAATTTCCCAAACTGGAGCTGGCAACCCTAACGTCCTCCTGCCAGTGGCCGGGGACACCTGGCAATCCTATAAAAAAAAACCAGTTTCACAACGGGTTTTTTTTAAAGTACCCATAGGTACACTTTTATTAATTTTTTTATAATCTACAACAAATCTACACACAACAAACAGACACTCTACTACACATAACGTATATACCAAGAGTACAGTTACATTATATGCTTATATGCAATTACTAAATTAATAAAAACGCTATATCAAACACTTTCCATTCTTCTGTCTTCTGTGTTCTCAAGTCCATTGCGCTATCATTGCCTAATCTTCTATTACATTTGCATTATACCAATCATAAAACTTTTTCCATGTTTTTTGAAATGTCCACTCTTTGCTTAATCTAATTTCTAAAGTCAGTTTATCACTTTCTGCTGTTTCAAAAAGTTTATTCACAAACTCCTGTTTCGTTGGTATCACCATAGTTTTCCAATATTTGGCATATAAAATTCTTGCAGCTGTCGTCATATAAACAGTCAAATACCTATTCTCTTTTTCATA
>NW_015163146.1:167367-176951 GCF_001447785.1 Gekko japonicus
GCAGGATTGTTGGGAGAATGTAGTGGAGGAGGCAGGGGAAAGAATTAAAGCAGTGAGCACCATCGGATCCACCTCTCTCCTACCCGAAGGTCATCCTTCCAAAACATGCTCGGGCCTTCCGGCTTTACTTAACCAGCAGGCCTGTGAAAATAGATCTTATTTTGATTCTCTCTCCCCAGCACTGGGAGAGGTTTTAAAAGCTTGACACTTCTCTTACACACCCCGATGTCGCAAGCAGCCAACGCAAATTAAACCTGGATTATTATTTTAAAAGAGTGATAAGGGGAAGGGGGGGACACAGCCACCCGGATTTTGTCAGATTTGCTTTGTCGAGGCAAAATGCCGATTCCTGCCAACGTCAGTGACAGGGGCTTTCGGGACCTGGTGCTCCAGAGAAATTTTCCCCCTCCCGATTTTGTTATCCCTTGCATGCAACTGTGGCTCTGGGAGAGCCAGTTTGGTGTAGTGGTTAAGTGCATGGACTCTAGTCTGGGAGAACCCGGTTTGATTCCCCACTCCTCCACTTGCACCTGCTGGATGACCTTGGGCAACACATAGTTCTGACAAGAGCTGTCCTTGAAAGGGCAGTTCTGGAAAGAGCTCTCTCAGCCCCACCTACCTCACAGGGTGTCTGTTGTGGGGAAGGGAAAGGAATTTGTAAGCTACTCTGAGTGAAGGGCAGGGTATAAATCCAATCTCCTCTTCTCTTCTTCTTCACACGGCTAGACCTCTCATGCACACCCTTGTCACTGCAAGGAATCCTTCCCACATCAGGGAAGACCACCTGAGCCCCTGACCTATGACCTCTTCCTCAATGCGCCCTGCTCCATTGGTGCAGCCGCTCACGACCAAACTGGGGCCACCCCCTGGTTCAGACGTACAAATGAAGGAGACAGAGGTCATGTACTTCAATTATATCCCTGCCCTTCCGTCAGGGAGCTCCTCCCCTCCATTCTATCCTCACAACAGCCCTGCGAAGTAGGCTACACTGAACCCAGGTCTCCCACTGAGCTTCATGGCTCATTCGGGATTTGAACTCGAGTCTTTCAAGCCCTACTCGGACACCCTAAGCACTGCACCATGACGGATCTACAGAACTGATTTCACCCCTCTGGGCTGCAGGGGCCTCCAGCTGTCAGCCTTCCCATACAATAGAGGAATTCCCTGCAAGCAGAAACCCAGCACAGCAGGAAGTTCTGCCTATGTGGTGCTGATTTTCTATTTCCAGGAAGGTTGTTGTTTTTTTAATTGAAGGGGAGCACAGCAGTCTAACACCCCCCCAAAGGTCTGTCACTATATCACTCCCCCCCCCCCAATTTGCATCCCTCAATGAGGACTAGGCCCCAAATCTGCATCCTAATGAAGGCTTCCCACACGATGGGAAGACTTGGAGAAGAGAGCCAAACGTCTTTTGTCAGAAGTGCATCTACAGAGGGTGACTTTTTGACAGGTGAACTATTGTCAAAGGCCGGTCAAGTGTTTCACTTGTTAGAACAACACCAATAAAAGATATGGCTAAAATATCAACTGCCTCGATACCTTTATGAACACACGTAAACATGAAGCTGCCCTATACTAAACCAGACCTTTGCTCCCTCAAGTTTAGTATTGTCTACTCTGACTGGCAGCAGATGTCCAGGGTCACAGGCTGAGGTCTTTCCCATCACCTACTGCTGGATATTTTTAACTGGAGATGCTGGGGGATTGAACCTGGGACCTTTGGCATGCCAAGCACAAGCTCTACAACTGAGCCACGGCCCCTCCACCAGTTTGGTGCAGTGGTTAAGTGCACCGAGTCTAATCTGGGAGAACCGGGTTTCATTCCCCACTCCTCCACTCGCAGCTGCTGGATGACCTTTGGCAAGCCATAGTTCTGACAAGTGCTGTCCTTGAAAGGGCAGTTCTGGAAAGAGCTCTCTCAGCCCCACCTACCTCACAGGGTGTCTGCTGTGAGGAAGGGAAGGGAAAGGAGTTTGTAAGCTGCTCTGAGACTCTGAGTGAAGGGCGGGGTCTAAATCCAGTCTCTTCTTCTCCTTCTTCCTCATTACAAAAGCAAAGACCCCACATGAACTAACTGTCGTTCTGAAAACTATTCTATTCACTTTAATAAGCCAAGTAAACAAGTGAAGAAATGCATAACGGCAATAAGCCATTCTCGCTTTTAACAGGGGTAGGTAAGATTCCTAGAAATGGGACCAATCCGCCAGACAACTGGAACTATCAGGTGCAGCCCACAGAGAGAAGTCAAGCCACATGTGCCATAAAACATAATGCCAGGTACCAGAAATATAAACTGTATAAAGGACAGCAGCTGGTAAGCTCCGAGTTGGTGTATCCTCAGTGCAAGGCCCCGTGGGCTGGGAGGGGGGTCCAGAGGAAAACCCACATGGGCGGGCTGGAGAGGCAGCGGTGCAGCACTGGGCAGACACTCCCCCAATGTTTGACTGCTGCAGACGAGGTCGTTCCGCTGTGCTGAAGCCACAACAGAGTGGCTCCCCCCAGCACTCCCTCCCTTGCACCGGTTGCTCGCGGGACGCATAAGAGCCCTGGGTGGGCCGCTTCTGGCCCCCGGGCCTTATGTTTGACACCCCCACTCAAAGCTGTGGAGTCTTATGAGCAAAAATTCTACTTTGTGAGCTGCCGGCATCAAAGTTGTGAGCGAGCGATTGGGCTGCTGCATCAATCAGTTTGCTCTGGAGCCATCCTCCCTGAGCGAAGGCAAAATTGTGTAAGCCGGAGGCTAAAGAACTGTGAGCTGGCTCACGCCAACTCAGCTTAGAGGGAAACACTGGCAACTCTAATAACCAACCCAAGTTTCGGCCTTGAAGGCCCGCATGCTCCGGAGACTAGTCCTGGACACTGAGGGTTGGGGGACTCCTGGAGATTTAGGGGGTGGAGCATGGGGAGGGGGGGCTTCAGTGGGGTATAATGCCACACAGCTCACCCTCCAAGGCAGCCATTTTTCTCCAGGGGAATCGATCTCTGTCGTTTGGAGGTCAGTTTTAGTTTTGGGTAATCTCCAGGCCCTGCCTGGAGGTTGGCAACCCCACTACCGCTCAGTCTCACCAAGTGTATGGGGGAAGATGCCACTAGGCACTGCAGGAAAGAAGCCACCAGCTCAGCAGCCAATGCCTTGCTTCCTGGAAGGGAAGGAACCACATACAGATCACGGCGGACTATGCCCACTAGGACCCAGAATACCCCTAAAGCTGGAAGTCAGGTGACCTTCAAGGACCAATCCTGTGCCATTGCCTGCTATAAAGCTTCCAGATCAGCAGCCGCTGCCCCAGTCTCCAGGGTTGTGAGGGTTTCCCACACGGCCTCCTGGGTATAAGAATCGCCCCCCTGCCCACATTACATTAAGACAGATGAATCAGTCTCCCTCTGTGCCCCGCTTTCAGGCCATCCGTGTGCTGTCTGTGGGTCTTCTCACCAGTGGGTCACACAGACAGGCAGGCTTGAGCAAATCTGGGAATGAACCTCCGCTATATTCGTGACCTCAAAATTAACCATAATACCCTCCAAAAAGCCTTGTTTGCTCCTCTTCTAAACTGTGCCCCCAAAAGCAGATTGACTTTGTTACCATTTAACCACCTTCCTGGGTCAGTCAACCATCCCATATAGCTCAGCTAGCCATATTTCTGCTCTGTTTTTCCGCCAACCCCGCCCCCCGACAAGTAGCCCTGACCTGGATTGTCCAGGCAAGCCCGATCTCGGAAGCTAAGCGGGCCGACTCTGGCAAGTACTTGGAAGGGTGACCTCCAAGGAATACCAGGGCCAGGACACAGAGGCAGGCTACTCAAACCTCCTCTCTGAAAAATGCACAAGCCCCTAATAGGGGTCGCCAGAAGTCAAGCATGAATTCCAGGCAAGCACACAAAACACACACAATTTTTTTAAAAAAAAACTATAGGTACTCTGCAAGGAGACTCGAGCCCTTGGCTTGTTTGCACTTGATTTTTATTCTTCACTGCCTCTCAGGCAGCATGTGTGGTTCCCATTCTCCCTATATGAGCCTCAAAACAATCCTATGAGTTAGAGGGGAGAGAGAGAAAGAGACAGACAAGAGACAGAGAGACACCCTGGCTTCATTCTTTGTAGGCAATTGCACAGCACTGTACAAAAGTCACAAAGTTACATGGATAAACTACTGGGGACTGTGGTCTGCAGTGTTCCCTCTAAGGTGAGTTAGTGTGAGCTAGCTCACAGTCATTTAGCCTCCAGCTCTCACATTTTTGTCTTAGCTCAGGAAGGAGGGCTCCAGAGTAGAAATGTAAAATTTCCAGAAATTTTGAAGCTCGGGAAAAAAACGGTTTTTTTCGGGGGGAAACGGAAATTTTCGGGGAAATTGGGGGAAATGCTACATTAGCACTTCTTTTTTCTTTTCCAGATTGAAAGTCGTTCTGTTACTTTAGGAACATAAAATATGACCATGGACATTTTTACTTGGCATGAAATTATCACAACTAGCATATTAAAAATATAGTGTATCCAAACAATTATTACAAACAGAATACCCACCCAACATGCAAAAACAAAACTGAAACCTTTTTCTTTTCTTGTGACAACAGCACCTCCTAAAGGAAGAAATGCATCTTGTTCTTGCATTGGAGAGTTCAATTTGTAACCTAGGACTTGCTTGTCCTCAGTGCACAGAAATTAGATCAATCTGATACCATACATATTTTTTAGAAATGATTTGGAAAATATTTGAACACCTTGTCTTAAAATATTTTATTCATCATGTTAAAATAAAATGTTCCGTAATCAATTTTTTTTCTTTTCTTTTTTCAATTTTTTGGAAAAAACAAAAAAGGCTTCAGGAAAAAAATGGAAAAAAACCAGTTTTTTTCCAGGCCTTCACATCTCTACTCCAGAGCAAACTCCAAATTGCATTCACAATTTGAATGCCAGGAGCTCACAAAGTACCATTTTTGCTCACAAGACTCCACAGCTTGGAGGGAGCACTGGTGGTCTGTACTACTCTTTATAGTTTGCTGTGGGGTGGATCCTCTTGTGTAACCGTGCACCTTTTAATGTGTCATGTTAATGCTTATGCGCTCGGCTTCAGTTCTGTTTTTAGACTTCTGGCTGGTTCTACAACTCACATCCTACTTCGCTGTTTATCGAATGTCCCATCTTATTGACGGTACTGACTCACTCTGTGTAATCCGCCTTGAGTCTGAGTGAGAAAAGTGGACTATAAATAACGTTCGTAAATAAATAAAGGGCCGTGTGGGGATCGGAATCCAGGTCCCGCAGGCCTAACCCAATCCTCTAACCACTAGGCCAGCTCATTTCCCCCCAGGGCCGTCATAAACATGGTAAGGGGCCTACTAAATAGGTCTGTACTCTTTCCAAGGGGGTGGAAAGATGCAAAAGAGCATCAAATGAGATCGACGTCCCCTCGCAACACATTTCGTGTGGGCAAGAGTGTCCAAGCACAGACCTATTTACAAGCACACACAAACACACACACACAAATCCAGGGCAGCATTTGACAGATTTCCTAGACCCATGTGCAATGCAAAGAATTCATGGAAGCCCTGTGGACTACAACTCCCATGATGCAGTGCATCATGCAAACACATCAACGGCTCATAGCCAATGCCCCAAATGGCAACAAGGGGTCCAGCCAGAATGCAACAGAAGGTATCCAGGTTTGCCCCCAGAACTTCCCCCATGCTGAGAAGCAAGTCCACTTGAGTGGAACCCCAAATTTCACTCTAAACGAGCATCCCTGAAAGGGAGTACGATTCAGTAAAATCCTGGCCGGCTGGAGCAGACAGAAACAAGAGGGGGGTGGGCGGAATCTACCACAGTTATCTCTCATCATGACCCAGTGGTTTTTCTCCGCCTCTCTCTCTCCAGCTCGGCTCAAAGTGTCCCTTATCTTCAAAAGCCAAGCCCACACGCTCCTGACAACTTCAGCTGGCACCACACAAAGTTTCCCTGGCCGGCTCTGCCTGCCAGTTTCCGCTAAAACCGGCAGGTAGACCCCGATTCTGTCTCCCCTGCTGCCTTGTCCCATTGCACAAGCCGAGGAACAGAAAGAAAACGATCTGACCAGTGTTCCCTCTAGGCTGGGTTAGTGTGAGCCAGCTCACAGGTTTTTTAGCCTCCGGCTCACGCATTTTTGTCTCAGCTCAGGAAGGAGGGCTCCAGAGCAAACTGATTGATGCAGCAGCCAAATTATTTGCTCCCAACTTGAATGCCAGTAGCTCACAAAGTAGAATTTTTGCGCACAGGACTCCATAGCTTACAGGGAAGCATGGCATCTGACCGAAATGGGTGCCACAAAAATTGGGGAGCGAAAGTGAAGAGGCACAGAGGAAAAACAAACGAACCGTGCTGCGCAACACAGAGACATGAACTGGGGGAGGGGGGGCAGCATTCCCCATTTGGGAAAAACTCAGAACCATCTTCAAGTACTCGAAGGGCTGTCATATACAGGATGGGGTGGAGTTGTTCTCTGTTGCCCCAGAAGATCAGACCAGAACCAAACGGGTTGAAATTAAATCAGGTGAGTTTTCACCTAAACATGAGGAAGAACTTCCTGATAGTTAGAGCAGTTCCTCAGGAGGTGGTGGGCTCTCCTTTGGGAGTTTTCAAACAGAGGCTAGATGGCCACCTGTCAGGAATGCTGGTCCTGTGAATTTAGGCAGATTATGAGAGGGAGGGCAGGAAGGGTTCCATCGCTGCTTAGTTCTCCTGGCCGTTTCTTACATGCCCAGGGAAATGCTGATTGCCACTTTGGGCTCAGGAAGCAATTTTTCTTCAGGCCGGTTTGGCCGAGGATCCTGGAAGGGGTTTTTTTTTGGGGGGGGGGGGTTGTTTTCTCTGTCCTAGGGGGTTTTTTTTGTGGGGGGGGGGGTTGGTCCTCTTCTGGGCATGGAGCAGCGGACAGTGGGTGTGGGGGGATATCTGTGAATTTCCTGAATTGTGCAGGGGGTTGGACTAGATGACTCTGGAGGTCCCGTCCAACTCTATGATTCTCTGTGATTCATCACTCTCAACTCAAAAGGAGAGCAGGAGGGGAAAAGAGAGGTACGTCACTTCGGAACCTCTGACCCACCGGCGCACAAAGCACACGAACAGACAACACGCCTAGGTTTGTACCCACATGGGGCAAGTATGAACCCCCCCTCGCCTCAATCAGAAGCGGCTGCGTGTGCGAATTTACCACTCCCATTTTTTTTTAAAAGAAAAAGACCTGGTGAGATCCGTTAATATCAGAGAGTAGCCCGAAGAATACCCCCTTTTCATCTTCC
This sequence comes from Gekko japonicus, assembly GCF_001447785.1. Lineage (NCBI taxonomy): Eukaryota > Metazoa > Chordata > Lepidosauria > Squamata > Gekkonidae > Gekko > Gekko japonicus. The sequence continues at coordinate 174,639 of NW_015163146.1, forward strand.
CCACGCTTAGTTGGCAAGCCTTTGCAAACTCCACGGGAAACGGACCCCCCCCCCCAAAGGAAATGGTTTTCTGAAAACCAAAAAAAGGGGGGGATGCCAAAGCCTCACTAATTCCAAGGAATCCAGGCAGAATTTTTTTGGTCACCTGCACATCATTTTGCAGAAATAAAACCTAGAGGCAAGGATCAGAACGATTGCCCGTAACTCACGGCCACCCCTCCCCATCTCCGTGGCTTCATAACAAGACAACTGTAGCAATTACCAATCCCCCTCGGCCCTGCCACGGTGAACAAACAAGTTAAGCCAATTGTCGCCTCCCACTGAACACGCTCTCTAAAGCTCCCCCCCCCCCCAACACAACCGGTTGCACCTCCCAAGAATGAGGGGGGGGGGAGATAGAGAGGCCAAACTTCTCCCTTTAGTCACGCACCCCCCAAAAAAAACCCTCCGCTTTTTTTCTGCTCACCATGCTGAAGTCAAGGAGGTCACTCAGTTCTTTGTCTGTTCCTGCCGCGGCCATTCTCTGCTGCTGGTTCATATTCCCACCGATTCAGCAGACCCGGTCCTTTAAAAAGTCGTCATAAATAAACAGGGGGGGGGGGAGAAGGAGGAAAGAGACGGAGAGAAAGATTTTATTAAAACAGAGGAAGGAAGCCACCGATAAACAGTGATATATATATATATATTTGCAAGATCCCTTGCCTGAAATATCAATCCAGCCTGGGCAAAAACTCTGGACAAAACAACCCCTCCCCCCATAGGCCGGCAGCACGCACATGCACGCACACACACTGTTGGCTTCGCCTGTGCCAATTTTTTGGACTTCCGAGCCAGCCTGCCGCGGCCGAACAGAAAATAATTGCCAGCGTCGGGAACAGTGTTCCCTCTAAGCTGAGTTAGTGTGAGCTAGTTCACGGCTTTTTAGCCTCCGGCTCACACATTGTTGTCCCAGCTCAGGAAAGGAGGGCTCCAGAGCAAACTAACTGATGCAATAGCCCAATCGCTCGCTCACAGCTTTCATGCCAGGAGCTCACAAAGTAGGATTTTTGCTCACAGGACTCTACAGCTTAGGGGGAGCATTGGTCGGGAATCAAACTCCACCCTCATTTTACCTAAAAATCCCGGAAGGGAGATTGCTAAAGCTTTTGCTGCTTCTTTTTCCTCTGGGTCTCTTGTTGCTCGGGATATCAGAGATGACTTTTTTATTTATCTATCAAATTTATACCCCGCCCTCCCTGCCGAAGCAGGCCCAGGGCGGCTTACACAGAATTAAAACACATAGGTAGCCATTAAAACAATCATAAAACATTCTAAAAAACAAGTTTGCCAGTCTGGGAACAACCTGTCCTTTTAAACCTGCTTTCCCTATACCCTGGCTCACCACCAAGGGTCATTTCCTGCAGGAGCACACAGGAGCGGAGCTCTGGCAGTAAAGAGCCCAGGGGGCGGACACATGCAACAAGCCACACCCCCTGCTCCCAGCAGGCCTCAGTCAGAGCAACAAGCAGCCAGGTAAGCTGCAGAGACCCCCCCCCGCCCAAAACAGTCCAGCAGCACCTTTAAGACCAAGTTTTATTCAGGTATAAGCTCTCCCTCCTCTGTGAGGACAGATCTGCACGTTCCCCTCCCCCAAATAGCTAGCAATCCAAAACAGTACAGTGGTACCTTTAAGACCAAGTTTTATTCAGGTACAAGCTCTCCCTCCTCTGTGAGGGCAGATCTGCACGTTCCCCCCCCCCCAATAATTAGCAATCCAAAACAGTCCAGTGGAGCCTGAGCGGTGGGTGTTGCCTTCTGACACACTTCCGGTGATGTCAGGGGGTGTGGCATATGCAAATAAGTCATGCTAATGAGTTATGCTAATGAGCTCCTGCACCTCTTTTTCTACAAAATGACCCCTGCTCACCACCGTTTTAAACTCTCTCTCTCTGTCTCTCAAAAAAAGTAATTTCACCCACCACAATAAAGACACTAGTCCAAGGGTGGTCAAACTTGCTTACCGTAAGAGCCGCACAGATATAAATGTCAGGTGTTTAAGAGCCACAAGACATGAACAAGTAAAACCCACACTTTTAATTGAAATATATGCAAATCTGCTTTTTTATTCACATGAAATGAGACTGCCAAAAAATAAAAAACAAAAGAGGTAAAAAGAGATATTCGATAATTATATTTAACTTTAGATAGGGAGGGAGAGAGAGAGAGAGAGAGAGAGAGAGAAAGGTGGATAGAAAGTAAATAGATGGGAGGGAGGGAGAGGTGGAAAGAAAGCAAATTTAACTTTAAAAAAAAACATTCCACACACCACTGGCT
>NW_015163146.1:177219-178481 GCF_001447785.1 Gekko japonicus
TGAGAACACATTTAAAGTTAAAGTTGCTTTCTTTCTCTGCTCCCACCACCTCAAGCCTACCCAGGGAGCCACGTGTTGCTCCCAAGCCACAGTTTGGCCACCCCTGCACTAGTCCATAGGAAGTTACGGTCATCTGTGGAGACGGGGAAGGGAGAAACGGGTCGAATGACAGGATGGCGCAGAAATTCGTCCCAGAAAAAAACTGGTGAAGAGGAACGCCACGAACAGATAACTGTGCTCCCCCACCCCACCCCAAGTCTTGCAAAGAAGTTCACTGAAGTTTAATGCGCGGTCATGTCCGTCTTCCCACAGAACATGTGGCCTGAGATAACTAAACCAACCGATAAAAGCTTCCCTGCATAGTTGTACAGGGTGGCCGTCCTGGCCTACAGTAACCCAGCTAGATTCGAGACCTTTTGTCAGGTATTTGGTAAGGTCCATTCCCGGAATTATAAATCTGACAAAGGGAGTTTTGACTCTCGGAAGCTCGTTGGGTGCTACTGGGTGCGAATCTAGCTGTCTTCCTGCATAGTTGCCAAGGAGAAACTGGGAACCACCACCGATGACTAGGTCACTACTAGAGATGTAAAATTTCCGGAAATTTTGAAGCTCGGGGGAAAAAACGGTTTTTTTCCGGTTTTTCTCAGGGAAAAATGGAAATTTTCGGAAAAATTGAAAAAAATTGCTACATTACCATTTCTTTTGTCTTTTCCAGATTGAAAGTCATTCTGTTACTTTAGGAACATAAAATATGACTATGGACTTTACTTGGCATGAAATTATCACAACTAGCATATTTAAAATATCGTGTATCCAAACAATTATTACAAACAGAATACCCACCCACACGCAAAAACAAAACTGAAACGTTTTTATTTTCTTCTGACAATCGCACCTCCTAAAGGAAGAAATGCATCTTGTTCTTGCATTGGAGAGTTCAGTTTGTAACCTAGGACTTACTTGTCCTCAGTGCACAGAAATTAGATCAATCTGATACCATATATATATATTTTAGAAATGATTTGAAAAATATTTGAACACCTTGTCTTAAAATATTTTATTAATCATGTTAAAATAAAACGTTCCATAATCAATTTTTTTTCTTTTCTTTTTTTTCAATTTTTCCAATTTTTCGGAAAAAAACAAAAAGGCTTCAGGAAAAAAACGGGGAAAAACCGTTCCCCCCCCCCCATTTTTCCGGGCCTTCACATCTCTACACTGCACCAGAGCGACACTGCCGCCGCCATCTTCCAAGGCTCAGG
>NW_015163146.1:178582-194629 GCF_001447785.1 Gekko japonicus
AAAGAGTCTTTTCCCGCCAATCCTTTGAATAAACCTGTTGGGGGCTGTAGACTCAGGGGAGAAACAGAAAAGCACCAAGCCACAGTAACTACCCTGCGGAACTCACCGCCACTGGACGCAGCAGTCGCCATTAGGTTAGGTTTTCAATGGCTATTTAGCAAAGATAGCTAAACAGAACCTCCATATTCAGGAGCAGGGTACCACCAGATTCACAGGGAAACAACAATGGGGAGGGTTTGGTCTCACTGTTGTGCTCATGAGCAGTGTTCCCTCTAAGCTGAACTAGTGTGAGCTAGCTCACAGTTTTTTAGTCTCCGGCTCACACATTTTTTGTCGTAGCTCAGGAAGGATGCCTCCAGAGCAAACTAATTTATGCAGCAGCCAAATCGCTCGCTCACCACTTGAACGCGAGTAGCTCAAAAAACAGAATTTTTGCTCACAGGACTCCACAGTTTAGAGGGAGCATCGCTTATGAGCAGGGGTCATTTCCTGCAGGAGTGCACAGGAGCGGAGCTCCGGCAGTAAAGAGCCCAGGGGGCGGGCACATGCAACAAGCCCCGCCCCTTGCTCCCAGTAGCCCTCAGTTGGCCACGAGGAGCAAGAAGCAGCCAGATAAGTTGCAGAGCCCCCCCCCCAGCCCACCTTCAGGTACAAGCTATCCCTCCTCTGTGAGGGCAGACCTGCGCATTTCCCCTCCCCATAACTAGCAATCCAAAACAGTCCAGTGGCAACTTTAAGGCCAAGTTTTATTCAGGTACAAGCTCTCCCTCCTCTGTGAGAACGTGTCCCCCCCAATAGCTAGCAATCCAAAACAGTCCAGTGGAGCCTGAGCGGTGGGTGTTGCCTTCTGACACACTTCCGGTGATGTCAGGGGGTGTGGCATATGCAAATGAGCTATGCTAATGAGCTCCTGCATCTCTTTTTCTACGAAATGACCCCTGCTGATGAGACTTCTGGGCACATCTGGGTGGGACTCAGTACGGATGTCTGGTCCAGCTGGGCTCTTCTAACTATCTGTGAGATGACGAAAATTCCAGCTTTACTCGCCCAACAAAAAAGTGTAAAGGGATTCTGAGTATTTCTCCCCCCGTCCAGCGAAGCGCCCCAGTTAGCCCTAGACTTGCTGCCGGGAGGTTGACAACTGTAGATATTCGTGGGCCCCCAACGAGCCAAAGCGAAACACTTTTTAAGGCGGTGACTCGAGCAAGCTTAAAACATCTTCATTGTGTTACTCGTTAATTTGCTGTCCAGCCTCTGTCTATACGTTTGAACTCTACCTTCCATTCCAATGCATTTGGGAAAAGTGTGCCTGCACACGAAAAGCTCATCCCTTGGAGAAGAAAAGAGATACCACCCAAAGAAGAAGAAATAAATAAGCTATTGGAAATGGCTGAGATGGACAAATCAGCTATACTTTTGAAAGGACAAAAAGAAGAAAATTTTGAAAATACATGGTCAAGATTCTACAGGCGGACTGAAGAATGTATTAAATGTATACAACCGAAGTAGAAAACACAAAGAACGTAATAAGGATGCTGATAGTAATACCTGCAGAACTTTAAAAGAACATTATAAGGTGTAGAAACGTATTTGTGTTTAGAGAAAAACCTAAGAGATACTCAATGGTTAGATTCTCCTATCTTATGTCTGTGTTGTAGATTTGTTTTGTCTTGTTAGTGTGTGTTTATTTGTTGTTGTTACAAAATTTTAAAAAAAAACTTCTGGGAGAAAGCTCATCCCTTGAATACACCTTGGTTTATGTTTGTTAAGTTTGCATTGTGATGGGGGAAAAAAACCTAATAAAATTCTGTCCTTTTGGGGCAGTTAAAAAAAAATAAAACAAATAAACCTTGGTTGGTCTTGAAGGTGCCACGGGACTCTACATGGGTGCTCCTGCATCTCTATGCTTGTCCTGATGTTTCCCTCGCCCCAGCCGGAAGTCATAAGGCGAGAGAGAGGAAGGGCACGCAGACAGTGATAGACCCCGTCTGAACCGGCAGAACAAAGTTAAGAGTCCAGTGGCACCTTTAAGACCAACAATGGTTTATTCAACGTATGAGCTTTTCTGTGCACGCACACTTACTCTGGAATGGTAGGTAAGGTTCAAACTATAAGTGGGCATCCACATGAAAGCTTATACCTTGAATAAACCTTTGTTGGTCTTTAGGGTGCCACTGGACTCTATGTTTGTTCTACTGCTTCAGACAAACACAGCTGACCACCCGGCACTAGGCTTAGGGGTCGGGAGCAGTGCTCCCTCTCAGCTGTGCAGTCTGGTGAGCAAAAATTCTACTTGGTGAGCTCCTGGTATTAAAGTTGTGAGCGAGCAATTTGGCTGCAGCATAAATCAGTTTGCTCTGGAGCCACCCTTCCTGAGCTAAGAAAAATATGTGTGCGCCGGAGGCTAAAAAACTGTGAGCTCGCTCACACTAACTCAGCTTAGAGGGAACACTGGTCAGGCACCCTGTTTTTGAACAGGGGAGCTCAGAGCACATTTGTCTCTCTCCTGCTGCGATCCACAGGGCATCCAAATCCCCCAGCTTGGGCTGATTTGTGTCCAGTGTAACATTTGGAACTCCTGTCCACTAAAATGTGAGGAGGAGGAGGAGGAGGAGTGGATTTATACTCCGCCCTTCACTCGGAGTCTCAGAGCCGCTTACAAACTCCTTTCCCTTCCCCTCCCTGCAACAGACACCCTGTGAGGCCAGTGGGGCTGAGGGACCTCTCTCGAGGACTGCCCTTGAGAAAACAGCTCTGAGAGAGCTTGTAACTGACCCAAGGTCACCCAGCAGTTTCATATGGAGGAGTGGGGAATCAAACCCGGTTTTCCCAGATTAGAGTCCGCGCACTTAACCACTACACCAAACTGGCTGTCTGTGTGATAAACATGAGAAAGCTCTCTCCAGAGTGAACGGATGAGACCCTTAAAACAGGGATGTTTGTAAGTGGGACACGGGGCCTGTCATTATTTTATCTATGTTTTATTTTGTTAATCAAAATATTGATGTCCCACTCTCCCTAGGGACTTAAGGCAGCACCCTGGTACCCTCGGTCCCTTCTTGGTCATGTCACACATAAGTGCTTCTACTACTGGGCTGGCAACATGATATCATTACTGGTCTTGTAAAAACACCCCTCCATCCTCCTCTGCGACAGCCTCAAACAAATGTCCCTCTAATTGTTTGTGGAGAGAGCCCCCCAAAGCATTTGAACCTGGGGCTCAGCAAGGAGGAAGGTGACTACTGAAAGAAATGCATGTCTGACTTATGGAACTCACTGCCACAAGATATGGGAATCTCCACATTCAGAGGCACTCATCCTCTCAATCCCAGAGCCAGGAGGCAACATTAGGGAAGGCCTTGGCCTCTATGCCGTGTTGTTGGCCCTCAAGAGGAATAGGTTGGCCACTGTGTAAGACAGGATGCTGGACTAGAGGGACCACTGGTCTGATCCAGCCGGGCTCTTCTTATGTTCTTATCAGGGAAGGCCTCCGTCTTTAGGCCCTGTTGCTGACCATCCAGAGGAACTGGGTGGCCCCTGTGTGAGACAGGATGCTGGCCTAGAGGGACCACTGGTCTGATCCAGCGGGGCTCTTCTGATGTTCTTATCAGGGAAGGCCTCGGCCTCTCTGCCCTCTTGTTGGCCCTCCAGAGGAACTGGCTGGCCACTGTGCGAGACAGGATACTGGACTAGATGGACCACCGGTCTGATCCAGCAGGGCTCTTCTAATGTTCTTATCAGGGAAGGCCTCGGCCTCTCTGCCCTCTTGTTGGCCCTCCAGAGGAACTGGCTGGCCACTGTGCGAGACAGGATACTGGACTAGATGGACCACCGGTCTGATCCAGCAGGGCTCTTCTAATGTTCTTATCAGGGAAGGCCTCGGCCTCTCTGCCCTCTTGTTGGCCCTCCAGAGGAACTGGCTGGCCACTGTGCGAGACAGGATACTGGACTAGATGGACCACCGGTCTGATCCAGCAGGGCTCTTCTAATGTTCTTATCAGGGAAGGCCTCGGCCTCTCTGCCCTCTTGTTGGCCCTCCAGAGGAACTGGCTGGCCACTGTGCGAGACAGGATACTGGACTAGATGGACTACTGGTCTGACCTAGCAGGGCTCTTCTCGTGTTCTGATGACAACTTCGGTGACTGGTGCTTTTTTTAAAAATAGACAAGATCACAGAGGACAGACTTCTCAAAAGCGATTACATAAATGGAGCCTCCATATTCAAATGCAGTCTATCTGCAAATAAGACAGGAACCCTGGGTACTCTTTGGTAACTACCTCCTGAGTGTTGTGTGCCGGAGTGGGGGTGGGGGCACTGGATTTGGGTTTTGTGAAGCGGCAGCCTGCCCCACGCTGCAACCCGCAACATTCCAGCCATTTCAAAAAGCGTGGCTACCTTTTGAGAAATTTTGATTTGCAGAAAGGCTAAAGTCATCTGCCCTGACCCGGCTGTCCCAAGGTAGCTGCGTCTCGTCAGAACTCAGCAGCTAAGCAGGGTCGGCCCTGGTCAGTATTTGGATGGGAGACCACCAAAGAATTCCAGGATCGCCACGCAGAGGCAGGCCATGGCAAACCACCTCTGTTTGTCTCTTGACTTGAAAACCCCATTAGGGGTCGCCACAATTCAGCTGTGACATGACAATGCTTTCCACCACCATCAAAGCCTTCCATTTGGACTCTCCCGCATTCTCAAGTGTGTCTGTATACCCTGCATACCCTCATCCCTTGTCTGGGGGCAAGTCACAGGCAAAAAGACCTCTGCGCGTGCTCAGAAGCACAGCTGTTCCTGACACAAAAAAACAGGTTTTTACCACTATGCCCTAGCTCCAACTAGAGATGTGAAGGCCCGGAAAAAAACCGGAAAAATTCGGGGGGGGGGACGTTTCCCCCCCGTTTTTTTCCCCCTGAAGCCTTTTTGTTTTTTTCCGAAAAATTGAAAAAAGAAAAAAAAATGATTATGGAACGTTTTATTTTAACATGATGAATAAAATATTTTAAGGCAAGGTGTTCAAATATTTTCCAAATCATTTCTAAAATATATATATATGGTATCAGATTGATCTAATTTCTGTGCACTGAGGACAAGCAAGTCCTAGGTTACAAACTGAACCCTCCAATGCAAGAACAAGGTGCATTTCTTCCTTTAGGAGGTGCTATTGTCAGAAGAAAATAAAAAAGTTTCAGTTTTGTTTTTGCATGTGGGTGGGTATTCTGTTTGAAATAATTGTTTGGATACACTATGTTTTTAATATGCTAGTTGTGATAATTTCATGCCAAGTAAAAATGTCCATAGTCATATTTTATGTTCCTAAAGTAACAGAATGACTTTCAATCTAGAAAAGACAAAAGAAATGCTAACGTAGCATTTTTTCAATTTTTCCGAAAATTTCCGTTTTTTTCCGGGAAAAAACGGGTTTTTTCCCGAGCTTCAAAATTTCCGGAAATTTTACATCTCTAGCTCCAACTCTGATATTCTTCGGGCGGACCGCTAGAATTTTTAAGAAGAGGATGCCCCCCTCACCTGTGGCTCAGTGGTTCTCGACCTGCAGAAGGTCCCAGGTTCAGTCCTCAACACCTCCAGTTGGGGATGATGGGAAAGACCTTTGACTGAGACCCCGGAAAGCCATTGCCAGTCTGAGTGGACAATACTGACCCGATGGACCAAGGGCCTTATTCGGTAAAAGGCAGCTTCAACGGCTGCCATCGGATGGCTGATGTCCACTGACTCCTTCCCCCTTTGTTTTACTTATCGGGCGTCTACGTAAGCAGCTAGTCCATATTAAGGAGCTGTTACACAGGAACGATCTGCAGAATGACGAAGCTCACGATCCGAACCAGTCGGCAGCATTTTTAGCCACACCACCTGTCATTCTTCTACATTATTTTTACGCGTTTGCTTGGGCGCGCATCAGCACAGCAGTGGGGGAGGCTGAGGTTGCCAGCATGTGTCTTTAAGACAAAGCCCACGGTCATCGAATCACAGAGTCGGAAGGGGCCCTAGAGGCCATCCAGCCCAACCCCCTGCTCAATGCAGGATCGGCCTAAAGCGGAGGTGACCAAACTTGCTTCACACCAGAGCCACATAGAATGAATGTCAGATGTTTGAGAGCCGCAAGGCACAAACAAATATTACACGTTTTTACTAGGGAATATGCAAATCTGCTTTTTCATTAACATTAAATGGGACGGCCAAAAATAATAACAGAAGCGGGAAAAGCAGATAGTGATAATATTTATTTGTCCAATGATATAGTGATAATATTTATTTGTCCAATGATATAGTGATAATATTTATTTGTCCAATGATATAGTGATAATATTTATTTGTCCAATGATATAGTGATAATATTTATTTGTCCAATGATATAGTGATAATATTTATTTGTCCAATGATATAATTTAGCTTCCCCGGCCGCCCTGCCAGGATCCGCACGATATGTGTGAAAGAGCCGCATGCGGCTCCCGAGCCACAGTTTGGCCACCCCTGGCCTAGAGCAGTGGTGGCGAACCTAAGGCACGGGGGCCAGAGGCGGCACTCAGAGCCCTCTCTGCGGGCACGCGTGCCATCACCCCAGCCAGGCCCAGACCATCATTAAAGTGTCGAATTCCCTGCCAAATAATTTTAAGAAAATGAAAGCATTTGGGATGGCTTTCCTTCCTTTGTTTGGATCATCTTAAGTTACTGTGTGAGTGGTTTTTTCTAAAGTAAAACCTCAGTATTCAGGTTAAATGGCCGAGTTGGCACTTTGCGATAAATAAGCGGGTTTTGGGTCGCAGTTTGGGCACTCGGGTCTCCAAAAGGTTCGCCATCACTGGCCTAGAGCATCCCCGACAAGTGTTTGTCCAGGCGCTGGTTTATTTCCTAAGATCCAGCCGGTACCTTCCCGCCCTTCATTTAAACCCATTATCGCGAGTCCTGTCCTCTGCAGCCAAGAGGAACAGCCCCCTAACTTCCCCGATACTTCAAGAGAGCAATCATGCCGCCCCCCCAGCCTCCTCTTCTCCAGATTGAACATTCCCAGATCCCTCAGCCTTTCCTCCTAGGGTCTGGTCTCCAGTCCCCCATTGTCCTCGTCGACCTCCTCTGCAACGCGCTCCATTCTGTCCATATCCTTGTTTTGAAATTTTTGACCACCCCCAAAATTGGTCCACTTGATATCATAGTTCCCTCTAAGCTGAGTCGGTGTGAGCCAGCTCACAGATTTTTAGCCTCCGGCTCACACCTTTTTGTCTTAGCTCAGGAAGGATGGCTCCAAAGCAAACTGATTTATGCAGCAGCCAAATCGCTCGCTCACAACTTTAATGCCAGTAGCTCACAAAGTAGAATTTTTGCTCACAAGACTCCACAGCTTAGAGGGAACATTGCTTGATATTATTGTGATATGGGAGATTTGGGGGGGGCTGTACCCCTCCCCCTCTTGATGGCTTCCCACGCTACGCCCCATCTCTGTATCATATCTTTTTGGCTCCTAGGGAGGGGGATTATCGTCATTTACACCCCGCCCCCATCCTGGGGGGGGGTCAAGGCGAGGGCACATTGCATTATTGAAATGGAGTAATGTTCCAGCTCTTATGAAAATACCCAGGGCTTTGCAGAAACAAATTTGCTAGTGTCCATCTCCCCCCCCCCCCCCCGCTGCCTTGCATGCATTACTGAGAACGAACCAGGAGGGAAAAGAGAAATAAAAAAAGGAATCGCTTGATAGCCAGAGTATTTGTTAAGTGTATTTTAACTTAGAAAAAAAAATTAAAAGCAAAAAAACAAATACTTGCAACGTATTATGGACGGCCCAGGCTTGCCTGGTCCGGATAGATCTCAGATGGGAGGGAAAGGTAAAGGTTTCCTTGCTCGAAAGCCAGTCGAGTCCAGCTCTAGGGTTGCGGTGCTCATCTCCGTTTCAAAGCCGAAGAGCCAGCGCTGTCCAAAGACGTTTCCGTGGTCATGTTTGCCGGCATGACTAAACACCGAGGTGCACGGAACGCTGTTAGCTGCCCACCGAAGTGGTACCTATTGATCTACTTGCAATGTCTTGCTTTCGAACTGCTAGGTTGGCAGGAGCTGGAACTAGAGACGGGAGCTCACTCTGTCATGTGGCACACTCGGGTCTCGAACTGCTGAACTACCGACCTTCCACGGCCTGCAGTTCAGCGTCTTAACCACTTGAGCCACCGCAGCTCCTTCAGATGGGAGACCACCAAGGAATTCCAGGGTTGCTATGCAGAGGCAGGCAATGGCCAACCACCTCTGAATGCCTCTTGGTATTTTTGGCCACTGTGTGGCAGAGTGTTGGACTAGATGGGCCCCTGGCCTGATCCAACATTTGGCTTCTCTTATGTTCTTATGAAAACCCAAGGGGTCGCGGGTCGCCGTGGCTCAGATGTAACTTGACGGCAACCACAACAACAATAAGGCTGCATGGTATAAAATGTTTTCCCAAACTTGCTTGGGTAAATGACTGGGACTTGTATCGCCAGTAAGATCCCTTTATGTGATTTCTGGGCCACTTAATGTGTCCTGTTGATACTTATGTGAGACTTCTGTAACTTCCTGGGGGTTCCGGACTTCTAATACCCTCATGTCTTGGTTAATGAATGTCCCATTTGGTGGATTGTACTGACTGGCGACGACACATAGTTCGCCTCGAGTGAATGTGAGAACGGCAGACGACAAATAAAGTCAATAAATTTAAATCGTACACATGTGCTCCTGAAACCATGTGGCAAAGGATGCCTAGAGGCACAAAGGACCTCAAGGAGGGGTCCCCCCCCCCAAGGCTGGGAGGTACACAGGGATTAAAGTCCCCAGCTGGCTTCACCCCCCCCCCCCAACACCTTGCGTGGACAAATTCGAGGGTGAAGCCGAACCAAGGCTTTAACCCCTCTCCGCCCCATCTCAAATAACAGAATCCCCCCCCCCCCAATGCGAATTAAGTTTTGGAAAAGCAGATTCTCCCGTCTGACATAGCGACTAAAAAACTATCCCCGCCCCCTTTCCCTCCACAACCCCTTCCACTCCCCACCCCCCAAATCCAGACAGGGCCACCGATGTTGCTAAGAGGGTCCTCAAAGCTCGCCGGTCACTGCAATCTTTATTTTAAAAACTGGGGATAGGGGAGCAAGGTCTAAAAACTTTGCACACAAAGCAAAGTTGGAGGGCGGGTCGGATGGGGTGGGGGTTTCAGGATTGCGCAATAGCAAAAAAAAAAGTTTGCAATCTTCGCACGCACGCACACACAAAGGAACCCGGCAGATGCTTAACTTGCAGGTCACTCATAGTAAAAAGCACATTATGCGCCCCCTGACCATAATTCTCTTCAAATTCGGTGTCACTAAGAGGGAAACTATCTCATAAAAGCAGCTGCTGCCTCAGGCGTCACCCCCCCCCAAGCCTGCATTTCTCTCCTGAATTGCAAGAGAATGCACACACAGAGAGGTGTTTTTCGGGGCGGGGTGCACATGTGAATGCGCCTGGGTTCCCATGGGCAGCGTCAGAGGTCCTTCCCACATGCCAAAGCTCTGCTTATCCTCCACACGCTCCACAGCCACACGGAGAATCCACGCCAGGCCTCCCATTCAGAGAACGCACGCCGAGGACAAGGGCACACACAACACAACCCGTGCACCAGCACGTTCTCTTCCTCCCAGTGCGTCCCCTGGTTCATTTCATACTCCTGTGAATGGGGACTTCTAGTTGCAACCCTGTCAGAGAGAGGCCTGTACACACAGACACAGAAAACGCCAGGAACTCTTCCACGCACGATTCCCAAACCAGAACTCCACATTGCTGGGGGGGGGGTTGATCCTGTTGCCCAAAGAGACCCCCCTCCCCCCGCAGAAAGCAACAACCCCCGTGTAAATACTTTCTACAGGGCCGCCAGACCCAAGTGACAGGACACAAAATACGGATGCAGGCAAGCAGCGAGCTTTCGGAACCAAGTCGGTTCACTTGACACCGTGCAAGTCTGGGCAGCCGCCTACGCACTGCCGGTCCACTCCACACAGGGCTGCGCCCAGTGCCCCAAAGCATTTAGCGGCGGCCTGCACCATCATGCACGAGGCTTCCAAAACAATCGAGTCACAAGCCAAAAGAAAAATCTCTCTCTCTCTCTTCCTCTCTTTTTTTGGAAGATGGGTACAGAGCAACAGAAATGACAAAGAAGCCAAGGGAGAGGGATATTCAAATACACTTCTCCTGGGCTCCCAAAATTGTCCCCTTAACTCAGGGGAAGGGTCCCGAAAGACACCCGTGGTGCCCGTGAAAGTGGTGTGTGGACTCCTCTTGGGGGGGGAGCACTATCCAGGCCGCAAAGATCTTCCAAAAATCTCTCTTTTAACAGCTTCCTCTGTTGCTAACTTTTTTTAAAAAAAAATAAACAAGCAGTTTGTTGAACTTTTTTTGAGGGGTGTGTGCGTGGGGGGGGAGAGCAGAAATTATGGAATACAGGAGGAGAAAACGAAGATCTGGGATCAAAGGGGCAATCAGGAGGACATCAAAGTCGCCTGACGCACACACATACACACACCCCTCCCCACCCCACCCAGGGAACTGGGGAGCGTGTGGCTGGGTGGGGGAGAAACATGTTTTTAAAATTTTCTTGTCTGTAAAATGGGACAGATCCAGACTCTCCAAGATACCCTCACTCCTATCTTGGCACACTGGAATAATATATATATATATTTTTAAAGTTTGTAACCGAGTTTGTGTAAAGTTGAAGGGGGGGGGGTAGATCTGAGCCACCATTAAAAAAACCCCACTTGGGATTTCACACACACCCCACTCCAAGTGCAAAGAAATCACCCACACGCAATACACACGACGTGTCCTCCTCTTCCCAAATACAATAAACTCCACGAGGCACGAAAGTGTGTGTGTGGGGGGGAGAATGGGGGGGTCTCTTCTCCTCTCTTGCTGGGCCATCCCACTCCCCCAAGCCGAAGTTTACAACAGTTCTAGACGGAGTAGTAAGAAAGTCCTTCCGAACCCCCCAACTCATAAACAGCATGGGGGGAAGCAAGGAGGGAAGCCCCCTCCAGTGACTCCATGAAGTTTAATACGACTTCCGGGGGTGGAGGAGAGAAAATGAGAAAGAAAGGGCGACAATGGACCGGGGTGCAGGAATCCCCCCCTTTAAAAAAAACTTGAAAAATATGGAGGCTAGGCTTGGAGACGGAAAGGGGGGGGGGCAAGGAAAGAGTAGCTCCGGATCCCCCCCCCCCCCGATTACCCAGAGCGGGGGGGAGATCCCCCCAGAAAGAAATTAGTTCCGTGAAGGGAGTTTTTTTAATTAAAAAAAAAACAGAATTCCCCCCCAAAATTAGAAAGTGGGAGCCCCTCCCCTAGAACGACTTACCTGCTCAGCGTCGTGGATGGAGGGGTGGGGGGTGGGGAGGACATCCAACGAAAGCTGAAACCAGCAGCTGGAACGATCCGGGGCGCAGCCGGGGGTGGGGGGTAAGCCCGCAGCGCCCCGGTTCCCCCTTTCCTGCCTCTCCTATTGTTCTCCCGGCGGCAGCCGAGGCGGCGGCGGCGGCTTCCCAACGTAGCGAACGGAAATGGCCACAAAATGTAGCCAGAGAAGAAGGAAAAAAAGAAAAGAAAAAAAAGGGAGCGAGCGGGCGAGAATCAAAAGGCCCCAACGTTCGATCCGGCGCCCCCGATCAAAGGCTCCTCAACGTTCCATCCGCTCTGAAAGTAAAAGTCCTTTCCCTGCGCTGGGCCTCCAGTTAGCGCCGACTTCGGCGGCTCATAATGTCTTTTTTCCCCCTCCTTCCCCCTCCCTCGGTTCCACACATACACATAACACACACGGATCGTAGCCTTGCTTCGGGCCCCCCCTCCGCCGCCTCCTCCTCCTCCTTCTCCACCTCCTTCCCTATCCCCCCCCTGCCGTATCCTTCCGCCGCAGCAGCCTCCACAAGGGCAGCTGCACAAGCAAAAAAAAGGGGTGAAAGGAAGAGTAGGGCTGTCCACAAGGCTCCGTTCTCCCTCTCCCCTTCCAAATAAAAAAAATACTTGGGAAGGGAGGGGTCTGGCAGTTTTCCTTCAATGCCAAGGATCTGGGCAAGAGAAGCAAAGGCAATTCCCACCAGCAGCTAATTGGAAATATTTGGGATGGAGTTTTGGAAGAGAAAGGAACAAGTGGTGTGAGTTCAGAGCGGCCCTCCCTGCAGAATTTCAAATGAGCGCCTCCCTCCCAGCCTTCAAACACACGCTGGCAAGACATGTCTTGGTTCTAACCCAAGGTCTTGAGCGTCCCTCGTAACCCGCGAAAGACCCCGCGAATGCACAGGCGCCCCCCTCCTGGCATCCCCACAAAGAGGTTTAACCCCGATGTCTGCCTACCGTGGTCCAGCCAAGACCACCACATCCCATAATTCCTCCCCCAAAAGTCCGCAGAGAAAAGGTGAACCCTTGAAGAACAGGCAGGGCAAATTAACCAGCCTTACCGGACATCCCAAAGAGAACCCCGGAGCTGTCTCCTCAACAGAAGCCGAGGCCCTATAGAGACCCTATGCTCCCTCTAAGCTATGGAGTCTTGGGAGCAAAAATTCTACTTTGTGAGCTACTGGCATTAAAATTGTGAGCAACTGATTTGGCTCCTGCATAAATTAGTGTGCTCTGGAGCCATCCTTCCTGAGCGAAGACAGAAATGTGTGAGCTGGAGGCTAAAAAAACCCTGTGAGCTAACTCACACTAACTCAGCTTAGAGGGAACACTGCTATAGAGGGGATGGCCCTAATTTCCCCACCACAGAACCCCCTCAAAAAGCTGACTGGACTTGTTTACTGGCTCGACTGCCCTGCCCTGTCACAGTTCTGCCATCCCATACACGCCCTACACCTTTGGGGTGGCGGTACCGCCCATGTACGTGGCTCCGCCTCTCCATAGTTATAAAACTCTACCAACGCTATTAATATTTTGCCAAAAAAAATCTCGACCATCCTTTGGAGCTTTGTAGGGCCCTGAGGCCCAGAAACCCTAGAGAGTGCTGAAATGGACCTTCGTGGACACGTCCCACATAAGAGCGGCCTGCTCAAACACACGCTCTACCCCCATGCGCTTGCATGCGTGTGTGTAAAATGTGGTCCAGTTGCAGGGCAGTTACGGTGACCCCACAGGGTTTTCGAGGCAAGTGGTCCTGCAGAGATTCTTTTGCCAGTCCTTGTCTCTGTAGAGTCTTCCTTGGTGGTCTCCCATCCAAGTACCCACCACCTCCGAGATCTGACCACATCCCCACCCTATACACATGCCCCATAGTGACATATCTGCCCCAGGCCCGCCCACACAATAAAGGACAAACATTCTCAAGGCCAAATAACCCCATGACCACCAATTCTCCTTCTCAGGCTGAGCCCCACATCTCCTAAACTAGACCTCTCTGGCATCCACTGAAGCCACAGTCCACAGAATTGCACCCCACTGCACATGGGTGTCTCCAAGCTAGCCTGGAGTGGCAGCACATGGCGCATGAGAGCCATCACAGGTCAATTCCTCTACAGAGCCTGGGTCCCCATCGGTATTCCCTCTAAGCTGAGTTAGTGTGAGCTAGCTCACAGTTTTTTTAGCCTCCAGTTGACACATTTTTTTTGTCTTTGCTCAGGAAGGATGGCTCCAGAGCAAACTAATTGACAAGGTAGCCAAATTGCTCGCCCACAACTTTAACGCCTGTAGCTCACCAAGTAGAATTTTTGCTCACAAGACTCCACAGCTTAGAGGGAGCATTGAATGATGCGCAACTGGGTTACCCCACCGTTCCCATCCCACATGCTCCTAAAAGAGAATATGCCCTGCAGGATCAGAGCAAGAGAGAAGCAACCCCCCCCCCCCCCCCCCCCCCAAAATCTACAAGCAGGGGAGAAAAGACAACCCCCTCCTCGATCCTTTTTTTTAAACTTGCATTTGGTAATCCGAAGACGCAGGTTTAACAACCCACGATAGACTGCTCCTACACATGGAGGTTCTTAATTAGATGACATACCTCTATGAATCCGTAGAGTCCGGTTTTTAAAAAATTATATTTTTAAACTTTTAGCTTTAAAATCAGCGATACTGGCTACTATCATATATTTTAGCCCTTGAGTGTTCTCCGGATATTTGATTTGCACTCCCCCCCCCCGAACGTCTTGTAATTCGCAGAGAGCGCAGGATATAATTTTTATAAAAATCTTGCAGCAGTGAGTTTCGCGCGCTGTTTGCTTCGCCGGCAGGAGCCGCGACGACTGTTAATTACAACAAACCCAGCCATGCTTTAATTTAAAGCAAAATCACAAAAAAAGAAAACCCATAGGGGGAGGAGACTCGATGGCTTTTAAAAAGGGCATGGGGGCGTGGCCTCGCAGAAGTGTGCGGAGCTTGGGAGGAGCCACGCGAAGGGATGGAATACGAGGCACTATGTTTCCTGGCGGAGGGACATTCTTTAGGTCGACGGAGAGGAAACGACGGCAGCAGCAGCAGCAGCAGCACAGCAGCAGAGTGACGAAATGGGAGCACCGAAGAGATGGAATGATAAGGCCGCGGGGCAGCATCCAACGAGAGGGCGCGGCGGCCTGGAGTAGCACGCGAGCGGGCCAATGGGAGCTATCCCTCTTTTCCGTCGTCGCCCCTCCCTCCTGACTGTCTGCCTAACCCTGCGAGCCCTTCTTCGCCCACTGAGCAAAAGGGGGAGGCCCCGCAAGCAGCTGCTGTTGCTGTTTGGTTTGTCGTCTCCCGCCCGCGTGGCTATTCTGCGGGTGAAGAAGATCTCTTGTTTAGCACTTTGGCTAGTAAGAAAAAATTAATTGCGGGGGAGGGGAAAGATTTATACATTAAAAAAGAAAAGAATGCGAGATATAAATTATCGTTTATTGTTACGAGATTGTATATAAATATATTTTATAAAATTTATGATATGCTTTCATTTCCATTGTGTGTAGTAAATATATTTTGAAATATATCTTTGTGAACATCTAAGGATTTATAAATAGTAATGAAATGAATACAATGTATCCGTATGTTCCTTCTAAGCTCCTCGGTGTTGTGAGCAGAAATTCTTGAGCGAAAAAATTCGTGAGCGAAAAAAGCTAGCAGAGTTAAAGTTGTGAGTGAGTCGACATTGGACTATTGGATACATTAGTTTTTTTAGATTATTTCCATGGCCTTGTAAAAATCTCAGAATAAATGATTTTAAATCAAGTCAGATTTCACCCACCCCTTTCCACTATATTGGAGAACAGGTCTACCTCTCCCTTTCCCACTATATTGGTAGACCTAGCCTCTGGAGGTCTACTCACCCATTTCCACTATATTGGTAGACCTGGCTTCTGCAGAACAGGTCTCACCCCTATTGGTACACCTGGCCTTGGACCCTCACCTTGTGCTGAGCCTTAGAAAACATACCAGTGCATGGGGGGGGGGGGATCTTGCAGTCTACTTTCTTGTTTTTTATAGTGAAATATGACAACCAGCATTATACAGGCTGTGGAAGGTCAGTAGTTCAGCAGTTCGAGACCTGGGTGTGCCACATGATGGAGTGAGCTCCCATCTCTAGTTCCAGCTCCTGCCAACCTAGCAGTTCGAAAGCAAGAAATTGCAAATAGATAAATAGGTACCACTTCGGTGGGAAGGTAACAGCGTTCCGTGCGCCTTGGTGTTTAGTCATGCCGGCCACATGACCACGGAAACGTCTTCGGACAGCGCTGGCTCTTCGGCTTTGAAACGGAGATGAGCACCGCAACCCTAGAGTTGGACTTGACTGGCTTTCAAGCAAGGGAACCTTTACCTCTTTACAACAGAGGAGGAACATTCACTGTCAGAACCCTGCCTAACCTAACAAACAGAAAGTTGCTTAAGTGTTATCAACCTGCCCAAACTACATATTTATTCAAATATTTATATCCCACTTTTCCCTGTGACTCAAGGCAGCTTACAAATCATACTGAAAAGCACAATAAAAAGGTAAAGATTTCCCTTTCTTGAAAGCTAGTTGAATCCGACTCTAGGGGACAGTGCTCATCTCTGTTTCCAAGCCGAAGAACCAGCGCTGCCCGAAGACATTTCCGTAGTCATGT
>NW_015163146.1:194738-206386 GCF_001447785.1 Gekko japonicus
AGAGAAACTGCTCTTTTTCAAGAACAGCTCTTATCAGAACTACGGCTTGCCCAAGGTCATCCAGCCAGGTGCAAGTGGAGGAGTGGGGAATCAAACCCGGTTCTCCCAGATTAGAGGCCACACACTTAACCATGACACCAAACTTTCAATGGGCCAATGAGGCCCAATATTTAGGCGTGGCCAGGAGATCAAACCCGGTTCTCCCAGATTAGAGTCTGCACACTTAACCATTACACCAAACTGGCTCTCATTAGGGTCTCAAACTGCCGAACGATAGACTTTCCAGTCTACAGCTCAGTGTCTTAACCTCTGAGCCACTGCGGCCCTGGGTTGTACAAAAAAGAATCATTTTTTCCCCTGGCTCCATTGTAGCCTATGGGGACCATAATAGTCAATAGGCCCCACAGGCTATAACGGAGAATCAATCTGGGGGTATCTGGTGCTCGGGGGGGGCTATTTTTTTAAGGTAGAGGCACTAAATTTGTGTCATAGCTGCTGGTGCTTCTCCTCAAACACACACACACACGGTTTCAAAAAGGTTGGACCAGAGGGTCCAATTCTATGGGCCCCAGAAGGAAGTGCCCCCATCCAGCACTGTTTCCAATGGAGGGGGGAAGCTTTGTGTGCAGAAGCAGAAACCCCTGAGGTGGCAGCTAAAATGTTGTGTGCCAGCACCTCCTAGCACAGCTTGGAGGGAACTGTGTTTGTAACATATTTATATTAGTCAATATTATACTCTTTGTGATATATTTTGGAAATAAAATTTTACAGCATTTTAAAAAATAACTTCAATTAGTTGTGATTTGTCCCCACTTAGAGTTGCCAGCCTCCAAGTGGGGCCTGGAGATCTCCTGGAATTACAACTTTTCTTCAAGTGACAGAGATCAGTTTCCCTGGAGAAAACGGCTGCTTTGAAAGGTGGGCTCTGTGGGGTTATACCCTGGGCTCCACCTCCAAGATATCCAGGAATTTCCCTAGTTGTTGGCATCCCTACCTCCCACTTTGTCCCAAATGACTCCAAAGGGCTAGCTGTTCTACTAGATGCCATTTTTTCTTTTCTTTTTAAAAAAATAAATAAGTTTTTTTTTTATTTTCCAAAAACTACAAGAAAATAGGGAAGGGAACACTATAAACTATGGGAGAAAGCAAAGAGAATTACTAAAACCCCAAGAGGTGGTGGTCATATAATACTTACATTAACATAGCTTAGATTAAAATAAGAGATAATTGGTTACATTAAAGGTGATCATTAACACCGCTTAATTGTTTCAAGTCCAGATATTCTGACTTATTAAAGAACAATACAGATAAACGATTATGTATTAGTAAATTAAAATAAAACAAACTTCAGAGAAAGTTAGCATCTCATTTTTTGTTTCTTCTTTCCCTCAAACGATATCCTTGCTTGAGGGCCGCCACCCAATGTTCCGAGTCTTGAGTCCTCTCCAGTAAGTGCTTCATCATCACTTCCCTTATCGCTCTCTCTTCCCCTGTTGGTCCACGTTGCTGCCGCAAAAACGTGCTGGCTTTCATAACAGAGTCAATTTTTTCCCTTTTGTCTTTACATTTGAAAAGTATGCCTT
Organism: Gekko japonicus; assembly: GCF_001447785.1. NCBI lineage: Eukaryota > Metazoa > Chordata > Lepidosauria > Squamata > Gekkonidae > Gekko > Gekko japonicus. The sequence goes on from NW_015163146.1 coordinate 196,322, forward strand.
CAGGTATAATCCATTTGTAGGGGATGTTATTCTTTTGTAGAAACAAAGCCAAGTCTCTGTATTTTTTCCTTTTCTCTCTTATTTCAAATGGAATGTCTTTAAAAACACTTATCTCCTTGCCGTCAATTTTAAGGGTAGTTCCATTTGTTGCCTTTAATACTAGATGCCATTTTTTCCACCTGCCTTTGGTCCAGTACCTTTTTAAAAACCCTGATCTTGCAGGTGGTGTTGTTGGTGGAAAGTCAAGTTGCAGCCGGCTTATGGCAACCCCATAGGGTTTTCAAGGCAAGAGACGAGCAGAGGTGGTTTGCCATCGCCTGCCTCTATGTGACAATCCTGGATTTCGTCTGGTGGTCTCCCACCCAAGGACTAACCAGGGTTGATTCTGCTTAGCTTCTGAGATCATGTAAAGAAAATATTTATAAGATGTTTTATAGATGGTATATTATGCCTGATAAATTGGCTAAGTTTTACCCTAATTGCTCAAATGTATGTTGGAAGTGTCAAAACAATGTTTTTATCATATGTGGTGGTTATGTGATAAAGCAAAAAAAAATACTGGGCTTGGATTCATGAAATTTTACAATTTTTAAAAAAATGTTCTATACCCTTAGTTCCAGATATATTTTTGTTGAATATCTTACCTGAAAACTGTAAAAAAAAATGACTCTTATCTTATTCTGCATTTGACTGCAACTGCTAGAATACTTTATGCTAAATATTGGAGAAGAACAGAAACACCTCAGAGAGAAGAAATTTTAAGAAAATTTTTGAAAACGGCGGAAATGGACAAATTAACTCTAACTCTGAAAGGACAACCAGGAACCACATTTGAAAATACATGGTCAAGATTTTATAAGTGGTTGGACGACTACAATAAGTAAATTATTCTATATCCCATATTAGGCCAATTTTTAGAGACCCCTGATGATTTTAAGGTTCTTTTCTTGCTCGATAATCCAGATACAGAAATAACTGAAATAGTAACAAAGTTTCTCTGCGGTGCCATGGTCCTACGGCCTGGTAAGTGATATTATGAATTATTTTTAATTATGATGTTCCTCTCTGATGTTACTGTGCAATTTTGATTTTACTCTGCATGATTTTGTATTTAGATTACTGTATCTTTATTTATATGCCAATAAAAGGTTTTGGATTGAATAAGTAAATTATACAGACACTGAAAACTTGTTAAGGATATATAAAGTACAATTTTGATATATTTGCAAGTGATATACATAATGAAATAAGGTGAAATATAAATGTATGATAGATTAGGCTTGAGTTTGTCAAAGAAGGAACTGTAAGAATAATTTCCCCTCTTTTGTGTTTGTTATGTATTTAAAATAAATTTTTTGGCATTCAGCTTCTGAGATCGGACTTTCCTGGGGAGCGGTGGCACAGAGGATTTTGTTATGTCTTTAAAATAAAAATTGTGGCATTCAGCTTCTGAGATCGGACTTTCCTGGGGAGCGGTGGCACAGAGGATTTATCCTCTGCTTATAATAGTAACATCTGAGCTGAACAGGCTTGCTGTCAGTTCTAGCCCCGCGCTGGTGTGAGCTACCAGCCCTGTACCCAGCTCGCCATCTACCCAGCGGTTCGAAAGCTTCAACAAGTAGATAAAATGGGTACCACTCCTTAGAGAGAGTGGGCACACTGAATCCCCCCCCCCGTGGGGTGGAGCGGTGTTAGCCGACGAACGGAAGTCCAGCTCGCAAAATCGGAAAGCCTAGAGAGATATCTCCTCGGCATGAAGAAAGCCTGTAATGGGCCGTTCCAGCCAGGCGGTGGCAGTGCAGCGCTACAACTCGAAGGAGTCTGGAGAAAAGCTGATGCCATCAAACCAGGCCAAGGAAAAATGCTGACCGGATCACGTCTCATCTTCAACTGAACGAAACCCTCGTCGGCTGCGAATGTGTGTGATTTAAGATGTATATATGTTGTCCTCCCTTACCCCACAAATCATTGTTAGTCCCTCGTAAAAATGAGTAACTGTAAATCGCTCAGAGCAAGCAAGCTCTGCAGGATTGAGCAATCAATAAATTGAAAGATGATGATGATGATGATGATTATTATTATTATCCAGGTCAGGGCTGCAGGTGTTAGCAGATGCCAAGTCCCCCCTAACCACCGGAAGGGGATGGGTGAGGTAGGGTTGCCAGGTTAGGAAACTCCTGGAGATTTGGGGGTGAAGCTGGGAAAGACAGGGACCTCAGTGGGGTGCAACGCCATGAAGTAGCATCCATTTTCTCCAGGGGAGCTGATCTTTGTTGTCTGGAGATGAGATGTAATTCCCGACGATTCCCAGGTCCCACCTGGAGGCTGGCATCCCTGACATATGGTAAGACTGGATCTGCTTTTCCTTGGAAAGCTACATCAGGTGTTTTGAGCTGGTCTTAAATGCAGAAGCGCAGGCCAGGTTGGGCTTTCCCCCATCATTTGGCAACCCTGCCAGCAGTTGCTAAAAGGAACTGTGCTGACAGTCTAAGCGTAGGAATGCCTGAACACATCCAGACGCCTTTTGAGCACCCTTTGTGTAAGGTGCAGTGGTGGTGGAAAACACAAATTCAAACCGTGCTATAATTCCCAGTAGTAATGTACGGCTGGGAGAGTTGAACCATAAGGAAGGCCGAGCGCCGAAGAATAGATGCTTTCGAATTACGGTGCTGGAGAAGACTCTTGAGAGTCCCTAGGACTGCAGGGAGATCGAATCAGTCAGTCTTAAAAGAAATCAACCCTGACTGTGCCCTGGAAGGCCAGATAATGAAACTGAAGCTCAAATCCTTTGGCCACCGAAGCGAGCCAGGTGATAAACAAGGTAAAAGGTAAAGGTTCCCTTGCTCGAAAGCCAGTCGAATCCGACTCTAGGGTTGCGGTGCTCATCTCCGTTTCAAATCCGAAGAGCCAGCGCTGTCCAAAGACATTTCCGTGGTCATGTGGCCGGCATGACTAAGAACCAAGGCGCACGGAACGCTGTTACCTTCCCACCGAAGTGGTACCTATTTATCTACTTGCAATTTCTTGCTTTCGAACTGCTAGGTTGGCAGGAGCTGGAACTAGAGACGGGAGCTCACTCCGTCATGCGGCACACTCGGGTCTCGAACTGCTGAACTACCGACCTTCCACAACCTGCAGTTCAGCGTCTTAACCACTTGAGCCACCACAGCTCCTGTGATAAACAAACACATCGAGAATTGTATATCCTGCTGTATATCTTAACAATATCTAGGATTTTGTTGGCAAAATACTGGAAGACGGATAGACTACCCATTCGAGAATAGCGTATAAACTGATGGAATAGCGTATAAACTGATGTTTATTTGCATGGGATTGATTACAATGTTGTAAGTAAAAGATGGTCAGGAGTATTAAAAAAAGGTAGAAAATAATATATAAAGGACTCATAATTTGGAAATTAAATGACGAAATGTACTTGAACATAATCTTAAAAGATAAATAAACTTATCCAAAAAAAACCATCCTTTGGCCACCAAATAAGAAGGGAGCCCTCACTGGAGAAGACCCTGATGCTGGGAAAGACTGAAGGTCAAAGAAGACGGGGACGGCAAAGGATGAGATGGTCAGACAGTGTTATCGATGCAATGAACATGGAAGTTGAGCAAACGCCAGAGGACGATGGAGGACAGGAGGGCCTGGCGTGATGTGGTCCGTGGGGTTGCAAAGAGTCGACCTCGACTGTGCGACTGAACAACAACACATAAGACAAGATGAGCATCCACATCCAAGTCGGGTTGCCAGCTCCAGTCTGGGAAATACCTGGAGATGGGGGGGGTTGGAGCCTGCGGGAGTCAGGATTTGTGGAGGGGCGGTAGCTCAGCAGGGTACAATGCCACGGAGTCCACCCTCCAAAGCAGCCGTTTTCTCCAGGGGGAACTGACCTCTGCCTGGAGATCAGTTGTAATTCTGGGAGATCGCCAGGCCTCACCTGGGGGTTGGCAGCCCTAGGTCACCATGAGTCTGTTGTGACTCCACCTGCATGTGGTTCTTCTTACTCCTAGTCTGTGGTTGCAAACTCAGGCCCTCCTGTGGACGCTAACCAGGAAGTCAGCCCTCCCAACTGAGTAAGCAGGTGTAGGAACTTGCTGTTAAGACTGTAATCCTACCCAAACTTACTGTACGTGTCATTAAAACCAGTGGGATCTATTTCTGAGTAAACGTGTAGGCTAAAGTTCCCAGCTCTGGTTAGGCAGATTCCTGGAGATTTGGGGGTGGAGCCCAGGGAAGGGCAGGGTTTGGGGAGGGGAGGGGGGAGGGACCCCAGCAGGGCGTAATGCCATAGAATCTTCCCTCCAAGGCCGCTATTTCATCCAGGGGCACTGATCTCTCTAGTTCTGGGAGATCTCCTGGCCACGCCTAAATATTGGGCCTCATTGGCCCATTGAAAGTTTGGTGTCGTGGTTAAGTGTGTGGCCTCTAATCTGGGAGAACTGGGTTTGATTCCCCACTCTTCCACTTGCACCTGGCTGGATGACCTTGGGCAAGCCGTAGTTCTGATAAGAGCTGTCCTTGAAAAAGAGCAGTTTCTGTCAAGTGCTCTCTCAGCCCCACCTACCTCCCAGGGTGTCTGTTGTGGGGAGGGGAAGGGAAAGGAGATCGTAAGCCGCTCTGAGACTCCAAGTGAAGGGCGGGGTATAAATCCAATTTCCTCCTCCTCCTCCTCCTCTTCTTCTTCCTTATTTAGTTAGATGGTGAAGAGGAGGAGATTGAATTCATACCCCGCCATTCACTATCTGATGGAGTCTCAGAGCGGCTTACGATCTCCTTTCCCTTCCCCTCCCCACAACAGACACCCTGTGAGGCAGGTGGGGCTGAGGGAGCTCTTTTGAGGACTGCTCTTGAGAGAACAGCTCACAGATAACTTGTGACTGATCCAAGGTCACCCCAGCAGCTGCAGGTGGAGGAGTGTGGACTCAAACCCGGTTCTCCCAGATTGCAGTCCGTGCTCCTAACCACTACACCAAACTGACTCGAGATGCCATGAACCTTGGCTGAGGGGGCTTTCCTGGATCCATCAAAAAGTCAGCAGACAGGAAGCTTATAAAACATTTGCCCTTAACTATGAGAAAGGTCCACTGGAGCTCCAACTACATTACATTCATGGAACTTCTTGGATGTTGATATGCAGAGACTGACAGGCTGCCTCCGGAGTGGGGAAACTAGCATCATCTCTGGATGGTTGTGGCAGTCAAGTTATACCCAATGCAGAGATGTGATGGGATTGTTGAGGGTGCAAGGCCAGAAGAGAAACACGCAGAGACCCAACAGTTAGCCTCCTCTGAAGGCTGAGGAACCCTGCCACATCTCCACATGGGCAGAATCACCATACCCAGTGCAGAAACCGGCTGGAATTACAATAGCAGTGCCGGAAACCATGCAGAGAAGCAACAGGCATCTTCCTCAGAGATACAGACTGCAATCTTGTGGACATTAACCTGGGAGCGACTCGCCCGTCCCCCTCAGTGGGGGCTAATTTTTGAATAAGCATCAGAGCAAGCTTCCTGCTGGGAGCAATGCAGCAGGGCACTTAAAACTCCTCGTTTTATTTCGGCTGCCTCCCTCCTACTTTCCTTAGGAAGGCCCTAAGTGGCAAACAAAAAATCAATCCGTCTGGCTTTTCTGGGGCTGATTCATAGAGCAGTGGCGGAGAGGAGAGAAAGAAAGAATGAAAGGGGGGGGGAGAGAGAGTGTAGGTTCACTTTTGGAGAGAAACAGGCAGGGGGAGGGGGAGAGGCGAGGCCAAGTTTGTTAAAGGGGCAGCAACTACGACCCTGATTGCTTCCAAAGCCACAACAAGTTGCATTCAAAAGTTTAATTTTAATTATATGCCAGAGCAAAAAACGGCAGCAAAAATCTTGCAAGGAAAGACAAAGCAGACCCTAGAACCTGTGCTGAAGTTTTGCAAAAGTGCGGAAACTTCCGTCTACTCTGGTGGGTCCCTGGCTTCGGATGACTTGAAGCAAACCTATCCCCCCCCCCCAGTTAAAACTGGAGGTCTGCTTCACATTTACCCCCTCGGCTCTTGAAGATTTGCTTGCAGAGTATGGGTGTGAAGAGACTGACTCCTTCCACCCCTTCAGGGTTCTCAGCTGGCTTCCTCTTTGGAAAGAGGCAAACAAAAGAAGCAGGGACTCATACAGATGCCCTGCAGGCAGCCTCTTCTGAGGACAGCTAATTTTGTTGAGTCTCTGCACCAGAGAAAGACTGGATGGTCTAATCACACCCAATACAGTGACACCCCCCACGGTCAAATCACACCCCCAGAGGACGCGGATTCAAATGACAGGGATTAGCCAGCAGCCTCCTTTGACCCAGGTGCATCTCTTCATGGGGTAGATTGAAGGATCCAGTCACACCTGATACATGGACATGGCAGAATTCCCTGACACCTGCCCCTGGCCAGAGAGCGAGGTCAGAATAGTAAAGCATGCAGAGTTGCAACAGGCAACTGCCTCTATGGGTGGGTAATAGGAGCTCTTTCCTGACTGAAGTATATTGATCATACATGATGCATCAGTAAAGTCCCTTATGGCTCACTTGTTCCAGCTACACATATTCATCTGTTAATATTCTAATAGTGTAGCGACAAGGAACTGGAAATCGGGCATTTAAAAACGAATACCCTAACTTCGAACGGACTTTCACACGCGACGTTTGTAACGTGGCCCCTATTTCCTCTCTTGAGGGCTGAGAATCCAGATTTTGGGGATGTGATGATGCAGTGCCGGAGGAATGTTTCAGATGTTTTCTCCACGCTTGTGATGAAGCTCCTGAAACTTTGGGACGCAATTAGAAACGTGGTCATTACACAAGTATCCTCTGGAGCAGGACACCCAGCTCTGGTATTCCCCCTTTCCTGTCCCGTTCCAAAACATAAGCGCTGCACAAGAGGAGACCGTATTGTCATTTGAAGACCTTCTGGTAGGACTGCCAGAACTCCAGGAGAAGCCCAGAGTCCTCCCAGGCTATGGAGATGAGTTCCCCTGGAGAAGCCGGCGGAATCTATGGTAGGCCATAGGTTTTTTGTGAAATCCCTTCCCCAAATCTCTGGGAATTTTGGTCAAATAAAGGAGAGAAGAGAGAAGAGACTGGATTCATACCCTGCCCTTCACTACCCAAGGGAGTCTCAGAGCGGCTTACAAACTCCTATCCCTTCCCCTCCCCACAACAGACACCCTGTGTGAGGTAGGCAGGTGGGGCTGAGAGAGCCCTGACAGAAACAGCTCTTTTTCAAGGACAGCTCTCACAGCACTATGGCTTGCCCAAGGTCATCGAGCAGCTGCAAGTGGAGGAGTGGGGAATCAAACCCGGTCCTCCCAGATTAGAGTCCGCGCACTTAACCACTACACCAAACTTAACCACTACACCAAGTTGCCACTCAGATATGTAGCAGTGGAAGCTTTTCAGCTATTCATAGGGTTGTCATCTCCGGGTTGGGAAATACCTGGAGATTTTGGGGGTGGACTGGCCAGTTTTGTGGGAAATTCCCCCCCAACAGCAGCTGTATGGTTTGAGGGCGATTTTACCATAGAGTTTTGTGCGATGTGCCTGTGTCACCCGGAAGTGAAGTTGGCACGTGGGGGGGGTGACACTCTGGTTTTTGGGGCAAAACTCTATGGTTTGAGGATGATTTTACCATAGAGTTTTGCCCCCAAAACCAGAGTGTCCCCCGTCCCCCCCCAGCATGCCTACATCATTTCCGGGTGACATAGGCATGGTGTGCGATATCATTTCCAGTGATGTCGGCACATCGGGGGCAAAGCTCCTGGCTCCCGGAACATCACCCCCATCCCCCCGCCAGCATCTCCAATGGACCCAGCTACCCTAGGGTGTGATGTCATAGAGTCCACGCTCCAAAGCAGCCATTTTCTCTTCTGTCTGGAGATCAGTTGTAATAGCAGGAGATCTCCAGGCACCACCTGGAGGCTGGCAGGCCTAGCTATGCACCGTCGCCATGACAAATCATTTTCTATTCCTTGAAGCTGAGCTAGGCTGGAAAGACAAAGAATTACTGCAGATTAGAACATGATTTTGCATTTCAAGACAGGAAATACTCAGCAATCCCTGCTGTGGGTTAGGTTTGCCGGAGGCCTGAAGGAGAAAAAAATGTCCTGTCCCTTTAATAGAGGCCGAATGGAATGTTATTTACCTTTACGCCACGAAACGCTTCAGTTGCTCATCTCTACACGCGAAGCCTTTATTAAAGGCACAGGACATTTTTTTCTCCAGGCCTGTTGACAAACCTATCTGTGGATCTTTATCTAAATATCACATTTTATCTAAAGACATTTTTTTCCTAAACATCTTCCCTTCCTCCAAGGAGCTCACGGATGGGCACATATGTGGTGCTTCCCTTCTCCACTGTATTGTCACAACAACCCTGTGAAGTAGGTTAGACCGAGAGAGCCAGTGAGCTTTTGTGGCTGAATGGGCATTAAAACCCAGTCCTCCTCAGTCACGAGCTGGTACTCTAACCTCTACAACCACACTGGTTCTTTATCTGGAATGCTGTTGAAATGTCTGAAGCTGTTGGGGTCAAATGTTCTCGCATTTCGGTGCCCTCTCAACAATGTTTACAGTATCCTTTTGCCCCCTTTAAACCTCCGGGCATGTTGAGTTTCAGTTGACCATATTGGAAACATCCCATAATGGGACAGAAAACATATACCGTGCAATTGAACGTTATTTTAATAACACTAATTGCGATGTCATGGTTGACCTGTACAGACAGAGTGTTTGAGGTCCCTCTAGATGCTATTGGGTAAGCTGCTGTGATGTCACAGACAGTTCAGGATGGTATAGGAGCCGGGGGAAGCCTTAGGGTTTGAATGCATGCACAACGTTTTGTAAATTAATCCAAAATGTATTTATTTATTGGCATGCGTTTATTGAAATACTTCTGCTTTTAGAACAAACCATAGAAATTTAAAAAATCCCCAATTGGGGTAAGTAGGAAGTGGGCGTCACAGGTACAAACTGGTTTCAGAAACTTTGTGTTGGGGGTAGGCAGAAATTCAAAAGCACAACCTGAAGCCCCTTGTAAAAGAACCAAATAGTGACTTCTGATAAAATTGCTGACAGTGGAAGCCCAACGGGTAGGGTTTCCAGGCACGGACACGGGGGAAGGGTGCTGCCAGTGACAGTGTGATGTCACTTCTGGGGAAAACCAGGAAATGACATCACACCTCTCTAGTAGCCACTGGTTCCTATAGTAGACTGACATCACTTCCAGGTTTCCCCAGGAAGTGATGTGCTTTTTTAAAACATTTTTTCTCCCTCTGGCCACAGGAGTAGAGGTGGGAAATAAGCTGAGGGCGGGGGATTTTCTGCTCCCAATGGAACCACGGCAGACTTGCCAACAGGGCTGGCATGGATACACGATGATGCGGTCCAAATTCCCAGAACAATCCCTACTACCAATAAAAAGTAATCAAGAATCCTCCTCCAAACTGGCTAGAAACGTCTACATGAATTGTAACATAATTCTCCCTAAAGCTGAATCTGCAAATTGGTAGCCAAATTATTTTCTGATGACATTTCCAACATAGTGAGATGCATTCAGCAGAAATTCCACTGGGAAGGAGATGGATTCAGCAGAAAAAAACCACTTCCCCCCCCCCCAGCCTAGTTTACTGAGCAAGACAAAAAACAAATCTATCATCCGTCTGTTTGTCTATCTGTCCATCCATCCAGGGCTCTTTTTGTAGAAAAAGTCCAGCAAGAACTCATTAGCATAACAGACCACATCCAACAGCAGAAACTCATTAGCATATTAGGCCACACCCCTGATGACACAGCTCATTAGCATATTAGGCCACACCCCCATGTTACCAGAAGTGTAGTCATCCAGCCACACCCACCTTTCGCTTCTTATTCTGTTTACCCTGTTTGTTGTCAAAACCCAGGGCCTTTTTTTGTAGCAGGAACTCCTTTGCATGTTAGGCCACACACCCCTAACCTAGCCAATCCGAATGAGTTTCTGCTGTTGGGTGTGGCCTATTATGCTAATGAGTTCCTGCTGGGCGTGGCCAACTCGGGAGCCAG
>NW_015163146.1:207062-217134 GCF_001447785.1 Gekko japonicus
AGTGCGAGGAAGCCACGCCAAGGCCCTCCCTGGCCCCAGGAAGGCGGGGGTGGGGAGAGGCGGGGAGGAAGCAACCTCCCTCTTCTCCTGCCTCCTCCTGGCTGAATGAGGGCTGGAAGCGGGGCGGCTGGAAGCCGGGGGCGGGGCTTCATCATGTGCCCCGCCCCCTGCACCTCACCCGGGGGAACTGTGTTCCCCCGCGTTCCCCCCCGAGATGACCTCTGATTCCACCACTGAAGTCTGCATCCTGAGCCACCAGGGTGTGCCTGTGAACATTCTGTGACCTCACAGACGCTCGGCCAATGGGCTTGGCTGGGCAGACCCGCAAATCAGACTCAGAGACGAGGCTGACAAAAGGAGAAAGAGGGAGAGAGTTGCTCCTGCAGCTGTGGTCTGCTGTCAAGAAACATCACAGAAGAAGAACTAGCCGTTCACGGCAGTTGGGGGCAAAGGAATTATCTATGTATGCCGGGGGGCAGCAACTGGATCCAAAGTCCTGGGTGGCAAAGCGAGCTTGCCTGCTCATCCAGGGTTGGCGTGCCAGTTCTGGGCCGCTGGACGGAAGACGTTTTAGTCATATAATGAATCAGGCATCCCAAAACTTCTGTGGCTGGCATACCTCAATGCTGACTTCTCCCTTCTTTGGACAGATGGGCTGGCTCTCCATTTCGCTACCTCCTTTCTGTTCCTCTCATCAATCAGCAACACTTTCTCCTCTGTTGGCATCGCAGGGTTCAGGGCAAGGTCTGGGGAGGAGGTCGGACATTTGCAAGGGACCCAACTGCTCCAACATGGCCACCTTTCTCAGGAAGTTTAAAATAAGGAAGTTGTTCTGGTTGGGAATAGGCTCCCCCCCTCCCCCCCCGAGCCTGATATTATTTCCAGATAGCAGATCTTCTATTGATTTGTTTCCAAAGTCAATCCCAGGCAGAGGCTCTGGAGCAACTGTTCCCAAATGACCTCCTGCAAGAAATAAATACACAAAGGCTCCCATTAGGTTGTCTGCTGTATCTCTGTGTTTTATTGCTCCGGGTATATCTTCTTCCAATCAGCCTCCACTAGCGGAGCAGGTAAATCTTGCCACATACCCCACTGTTATTGGTAGCCACTGGACCTAGTGCAGAGTGGCAGCAGAGTTTTCGGGCTGCCTGTTGCTTCTCTGCATGAGTCACTGAAAAGAGGCCGGCCCAGAACAGTGGTCAGGTGATACACAGAAGATTATGAATTGATTCACGCATACGTGGTCAGCAGGGGTCATTTTGTAGAGAAAGAGGTGCAGGAGCTCATTAGCATAACGTTCTGCCCTCACAGAAGAGGGAGAGCTTGTAGCTGAATAAGACTTGGTCTAAAAGGTGCCACTGGACTGTTTTGAATTGTTAGCTATTGTGGGGGGGATGCGCAGATCTGCCCTCACAGAAGAGGGGAGAGCTTGTAGCTGAATAAGACTTTTCTTAAAGGTGGCACTGGACTTTTTTGAATTGCTAGCTATTGGGCGGGGGGATGCGCAGTTCTGCCCTCACAGAAGAGGGAGAGCTTGTAGCTGAATAAAACTTGGTCTAAAAGGTGTCACTGGACTGTTTTGAATTGCTAGCTATTGGGGGAATGCGCAGATCTGCCCTCACAGAAGAGGGAGAGCTTGTAGCTGAAGGCGGGCTGAGGGGGGGAGCTCTGCAACTTACCTGGCTGCTTCTTGCTCCTCGTGGCCTGACTGAGGGCTGTTGGGAGCAGGGGGTGGGGCTTGTTGCATGTGCCCGCCCCCTGGGCTCCTTACTGCCAGAGCTCCGCTCCTGTGTGCTCCTGGTGGTCAGTAAGGAAGAGCTGACCTTTTGTTTCTTTCTGATTTCATAGACTCTCAACGTGATCAGTTTCTGTTTCCCTCGTTTTCTTCACTAGCAGTGAAGATTCTGTCGCATCTTTGGCATCTCAACATATTGCGTGCCTTATATGCCCCTTTGTGAACACATGTTGTAAGAATAATGTTGAAAAGGAGGTTGATTTTTTATAGGGAAAAATTTGGTAGGAAGAAAGAGCACTTTGGTGAAAATAGATCAATAGATTCACTTCCCTTGTAAATGTCATATATATATGACCCAATAACACCAAGATAATATGGTGTGAGGACACCAAAATGGCATGAAAATACAGAATTACAGGTTTTGATTTGCATAAGGGAGAAATGAAATCAAAACAGGACTGTTCAGATTAAAACAGCGGGGCAGAGAAATCTGAAATCAGCCCTATGCATTTTTATCTCATTTTAGAGATTTGCATTCAGATATTAACAAATCCTGACATAATCTGAAAATGCTCTCTTTTGGTCAGTATAGTTGGAGGTGGGTAATGTTGCAGACCAAATGAGGAAACCAGTGGAATCTGTCTGTCTCGTACACTTGATCCATCTGTCTCTCTCAGTCTGGTGTAGTGGTTAAGTGCGCGGACTCTAATCTGGGAGAACCGGGTTTGATTCCTCACTCCTCCACTTGCACCTGCTGGATTACCTTGGGCAAGCCATAGTTCTGTCAGAGCTGTCATTGAAAAAGAACAGTTTCTGTCAAGAGCTCTCTCAGCCCCCCCTACCTCACAGGGTGTCTGTTGTGGGGAGGGGAAGGGAAAGGAGCTTGTAAGCCACCCTGAGACTCCTTCGGGTAGTGAAGGGCAGGGTATAAATCCAATCTCTTCTTCTTTTACCTCACAGGGTGTCTGTTGTGGGGAGGGGAAGGGAAAGGGAAAGGAGTTTGTAAGCCGCTCTGAGACTCCTTCGGGTAGTGAAAGGTGGGGTATAAATCTCTTCTTCTTCTTTTACCTCACAGGGTGTCTGTCGTGGGGAGGGGAAGGGAAAGGAGCTTGTAAACTGCTCTGAGACTCCTTCGGGTAGTGAAGGGCAGGGTATAAATCCAATCTCTTCTTCTTTTACCTCACAGGGTGTCTGTCGTGGGGAGGGGAAGGGAAAGGAGCTTGTAAACTGCTCTGAGACTCCTTCGGGTAGTGAAGGGCGGGGTATGAATCCAATCTCTTCTTCTTCTTCTCTCAGTTGATCGGGCTTTCCCAGTTAAGTTTTATTCAATATCAATTGATGTGTTTTAAACTGATAGTTTATTGCATTTGTAAGCTGATTGGTTGATCTAATCTACCAATAATTAGGTTAAAATGTCTATCTATCTATCTATCTATCTATCTATCTATCTATCTATCTATCTATCATCTATCTATCTATCTATCTATCTATCTATCTATCTATCTATCTATCTATCTATCTATCTATCATCATCATCTATCTATCTATCTATCTATCTATCTATCTATCTATCTATCTATCTATCTATCTATCTATCTATCTATCTATCCCCCAAACGAGTTGATGATTTCTTTTTTTGGCTAAGCCTTCCTATCCGCAAAACCTTAATTTTTAAAATGAAGGACTCTGGTCACTTCATCATGAATCGAGCCGGGTCAACACCATGATGGACTTGGAGTGACTATCCTATTAATTACCTGGGGGTTCTCCCTCCCTCCCCTTTTCTGCCATGCAGAGATATTTTCTGTCATAATTCAGCTGATAGAATTATAATGGTGCGGGGTGGGGGGAGGTTTTGGCGCTCTCCCAAAGCCTGTCAGGCCCTGTCGCTGATAATGAACGACCCCCAAAGGATGGCTTCTAAACATCCACCGAGCAAAATTAATGATCCTTTGCAAAGAGTGCTGAGTGGCGCTGGGACGGATGCCATCCTCCCCAGGGGAACTCCCTTTGCAGCCCTCGAGTGGAGCAGCACGAGGCAACGATTTCCACACAAAGCGTTTGCCGGTGGATCTGTTTTCAAACGGCATCGGAGTATCACTAGAGGTTGCAAAGAGAGGGGGGACGTGCAGCAGTGCTGAGACTGAATCGTGCCCGAGAGACCCCCGGATCCGAACCTTGCCTTTGCTGCGAACCTTTTTAGGCAGCGGCTGTCAGTGGTTTGGTACTACGACTAGCCTACTTTACAGGGTTGTTGTTACAAGGTAATATATGTGGGATACTTGAAAACGCTATGCAAATTCGATGTAGATGTTGTCTTTTCAGTGCTGGACTGGCAGGGCCGGCTCGAGGTGTTTCTGCGCCCTAGGCGAGGCTGCCTTGTGGTGCAGATGCCAACCTCCCGGTGGGGCCTGGAAACCTCTGGAGCCAGCCACCCTTTTGCTACCACCACTATCACCTCCCCCCCCGCAGCTGTCAGACCCAGCGAGCACGCCCCACATGTTCCTGCAGTGCCCTCCAAGATGGAAGAGAGATTTCTCTCGTGCTCTGCTTCCGAAGGCAGTTTGGGAGGGAGGTGGGGGGGGATCCTGTCTCCAGGCGGGGGATGCTCACTGGATGCCTCTCCCCAATTAGCGAAGTGCTGACACTTGGAGAGCTGCTTGCGGGCTTTTGGTGGCGGGGGAGGCACAGCTCGGCGCCCCATCCAGGGCCCAGCACTCTAGGCGAATTCCTAGTTCGCCTAGTGGGTGAGCCGGCCCTGTGGACTGGACCCCCTGGGAAGTTGCTTTCCACCGTTCACGAGGAGAATAGTTTCAGGTGGATCGCCGTGTTGGTCTTCAGTTATCTGATCAAGGGGGCTTTGACTCTTGAAAGCGTATAACCTGGAAATCTTGCCGGTCTTCAAGATGGACTCAAATCCTGCTGTACTTGAGAATACGATACCTACATGACCTTTGCATGTTTTAGACCCTGCAAATCCATTGTCATTGTTGAGTATTCCCTCGGTTAACAAATCCTAAGGGGACATGCCTTATACTGAACCAGACTGTGGCTCCATCTACTCGGACTGACAGTGGTCAGTTTTCCAGGCCTTCTTGCTCGTTTTTCACTGTGGAGATGCTGGGGATCGGACCTCATGTATGTAAAACACATGCTTGACCAGGGCTTTTTTGGTAGAAAAAGCCCAGCGGGAACTCATTAGCATAGTAGGCCACACCCGACAGCAGAAACTCATTAGCATATTAAGCCACACCCCTGACAGCACATCTCATTAGCATATTAGGCCACACCTATGGCAGCACAGCTCATTAGCCTATTAGGCCACACCCCCGTGTTACCAGAAGTGTGCTCATCCAGCCACACCCACCTTTTGCTTCTTATTCTGTTTACCTTGTTTGTTGTCAAAACCCAGGGCTTTTTTTGTTGCAGGAACTCCTTTGCATGTTAGGCCACACACCCCTAATGTAGCCAATCCTGGTGAGTTTCTGCTGTTGGGTGTGGCCTTTTATGCTAATGAGTTCCTGCTGGGTGTGGCCAACTCAGGAGCCAGCCGGAACTCCGTTCCTGTGTGCTCCTGCCCAAAAATAGCCCTGTGCTTGACCCTGATCCCTGTTTCCTTTTCACACAAGGCATTGAATTGGCCTGAAACCATATGAAGCTACCTCATTACTGAATCAGGCCCTTGGCCCATCATAGCCAGCACTGCCTACTCTGATAGGCAGAAACTCTCCAAGAGCTTTGAGGCAGATATCACCCGACTACCCTTTGGATCTAAGCCAGGGCCTTCTGCATGTGCTCTGTTACTGAATTAGGGGGTTGCCCTCTAGATCAGGGGTCCCCAACATGGTGACCGTGGGCACCATGACACCTGCCGACACCTTTCTTGGTGCCCACCAAATGTTTTTACAAAGTGGGTGCAGCCAGGTGGAGCTTTTGCCCAGCGAGGCTTCTGTTTGGCCACTGGATCGGCTGTGCAGATTAAAATAACATTGCTTTGGCAGATTCAGGTAGGTAGTCATGTTGGTCTGAAGCAACAGAACAAAATTCAAGCCCAGTGGCACCTTTAAGACCAACAAAGTTTTAATGTACATGCACACTTCTTCAGATACATTGAAATGGAAGTTATCAAGTCCACACATATATCTAGAGAATAAGCAGCAAATTTGCACACCACATAATGAAGATGTTTTGTTTTGGTTTGTTTTGGCAGAAGCTGCCGCCAGTGCTGGTTTTATTCTTTTTTAAAAACATTTTTAAATTTTCATAGTATATAACACTTATAAACAGTAAAACATAACTGTAACTACAAACATTAAACCATGAACTAGGTGGTTCTTACAAGACAGTGCTAAAAATACAGGTAAGAAGTTAAATAATATTGTCTATTAAAGAACAGGCAAGTTTTATAAACGGGCGAGTATTTCTTTATATTTTGCAGGCATTTTGCATCGAGGTGGTGAACCTTCATTATGTATATATTCCAAGAAAGGTAGCCATTTGGTCAATAAGTTCGTGGTAAGTCCTTTTCCTTCAATTCTTTGTATGGTATCCGATATTTTATCCATAGTTAATAAGTCCCATAGCTTCGTGAACCAACGTTCAGTGGAAATCGGTTTGGGGTCTTTCCAGGTAGATGCTATCAGTATTTTGGCAGCTGAAAGCATGGTAGAAATTAATTCTTGTTGTATTTTGGGAATCGTAGTGTCCGTCCATAGATCTAGTAAAATTTGCCTTGGGGTTTGATTAATCTCATACCCCGTTATTTCTTTTATATACCAAAATATTTTCCCCCAAAACTCTTTAACTATACAACAGTCCCACCAACAATGTATAAAGAATCCATGTTCACCACATTTCCTCCAACACAGGTTGGAATAGGTGGGGGAGATATGGTGTATTTTGCTTGGGGTATTATACCATCTCATCATCAATTTGCTGGTTTTATTCTTGTTCACACTCTTCTTTCCCAGTATATTTTTAAAATATTACTCCTCACGTCTGCCCTGCACTCCGGCTTTCGGCGTGGTTGTGTGTCTCCACCTCCCATGGTGGCCATTTTGTGGTTGCGCCCGCCACATTGCATCAGCATTCCAAAGATGTCGGCGAGTTCAGAAAGGCGGAGGACCCCTTCTCTAGCTCTAGAGCCATCAACCACCTTAAAAAGTGTCGGGTGGGTTAATTGCCTGCTGTTTAATTGATAAATTTATTCTATTTGAGTCTATTTGCATATCATTCATCCTCCAGGAGGGTACTTTTTACAGATACTGAAGGGCAGGTCAGAGAATTAGTGACTTGATAAGCAAAGTCCCCGTCGTTGTTAGAAACAACACTTCTAAAAAATCTACTCTGTTCCATATATCAGTAAACCACATGCAAACTGGCTTTAAAAAATTGTCTGTTTCCACACTCCCGTAATTTACAACCTTATGTATTAAAATCGCCTCTCCCGCTGGTGAATGATCCCAGACTTGATTAATTGAACTTGATTAATAGATGGACACACACACACACACGCCATCAGAGCTCCACATCTTGGGCTTCGGTTCACGGTTCATATCTTGGAGGGCCTTCCTTTACCCAAGGTTGAAAGCAGAGAGTTGTTCTCTGAGCTAAAATCCCAGAGCAGAGGACCGAAATGGGGGGGGGAGTATCCGTGCTTGTGTAGGGGGGAATAGACTGCATGGGGAGGTGTCCGTGGGTCAGTAGCAAAGCAACTGCTTGGCACATAGAAGTTCCCAGGTACGGTCCTTGACATCTCCAGTTAAGAGGATCAGGAAATGAGTGATGGAGAAGACCTTGACCTTAGACCCTGGTGAGCTACTGCCAGTCAGAAGAGATGATGCTGGCCTTGATAGTCCAAGGGTCTCACTCAGAGTGGTGGAAGGTGCCGTCAAGTTGCAGCCGACTTATGGCGACCCTGTAGGCTTTTCAAGGCGAGAGACCTTCAGAGGTGGTTTCCTTTCATTTTATTTATTCAACTTCTAGCCCTCCCTCCCCCACGTCGCTGGCTCAGGGCGGGTCACAATAAGCAATAATACCACAATAAGATATTTAAAACTGCATCATTAAAACCTGGTTTTCAATAAGATCAGTTTCAATATCAAGCAGTGCAATCGGCGGCAACCATTCGACTACTCTTGTCTCCTTCTGCTCCCACATAACTTCCCCAGTGTCGCAGGTGACCGGTAAAAGATACTGGGGAAACAGGCGGACAGCGGACAATGCAGATTGATGGCAATAGATGTTCACAGCAGTACAGGGGAGGCCGATGTAAATGGATCTCTGCCACGTAAAACATGGGCCTGGCGGGACATCTCCATCTTTCAGGCCCCACAGTCTGCCATTGACTTCCTCTGTGTACTTCCTTGGCAGACTCTCTTCCAAGTGCTAACCAGGGCTGACCTTGCTTAGCTTCTGAGATCTGATGATTGTTTCAGATGGGTAGCCATGTTGGTCTGAAGAAGAACAACTAAATTCAAGTCAGTCAACTAAATTCAAGAGTAGGGTTGCCAGGTCCCCCGGGGAGGGGATTTTCCCGCCAAAAGGTCCCCCAACCCACCGGTCCGGATCCAGCCAGTGGGGGGGAACCCCACGCCCAAAGTGGCTAGATCCAGCCAACATGCCTGGCACGATGACATCACCCGGAAGTGACATCATCATGCTGAGCACATCGCCGGGTGACGCTCTAGCAACCAGCCTGGAAACTCTATGGTACCACAGAGTTTTTAGGCTGATTGCTAGAGTGTCGCCTGGCGACGTGCCCAGGATGATGACATCACTTCCGGATGACGTCATTGCAGCGCGTACGCAAAGCGCACACGCACAAGAACTCCCAACCAGGTCCAGGACTCCCCCGGTATTTAAGACGGTAGGACTTGGCAACCATATTCAAGAGACCAACAAGATTTTCAGTGTATGGGCTTTCAAGAGTCAAAGCTCCCTCCACTGGGTACCTTCTGGTACCTTCGTTATCAAGGAGGGCTGCCAGGTCCCCCGGGGGGGCGGGGGTCTGCCCGCTCAAAGGGCCCCCGACCCACCAGCCCAGATCCAGCTGGCGGGGGACCCCCCCCCCCAAAGTGACTGGATTGGGCCAACATGCCCAGCACGATGACCTCACCCGGAGGTGATGTCATTGCGCTGGGCACGTTGCCGGGGGACGCTCTAGCAATCGGCCTGAAAATTCTATGGTAGTGTCAAGTATTGACTCAACGTCGTACTAGGAAGTGAAATCAGCTTTATTTAACAACAGGAACCCCAGAAGAACACACAACAACCAACAGTGGAGCATAGCTCCCTTTTAAACAATCCCGAGCTGATGTAGCCACGCCCAGGAATAATTAAGGACCAATAGTATTCTTACAATAAAGTCCAATCAGGTCTGTTCCCCCCAGCACAGTTCTTAAGCTTTGATTGGTTACATTCTACCATTAGCCAATAGGATTGTTTCAGCTTAGAATCCTGGCTGAACCTCAAGCTTAACATTGCATTTAATACAGTGAATACATAACAGGTAGCATAGAGTTTTCAAGCTGAACGCTAGAGCGTCCACTGGCGACGCGCCTAGCACGATGATGTAACTTCCGGGTGACAGCATTGCGGCACGCGCTACGTGTGCAAATGTCCTGAACGGGGAGATTCTCCCCTTCCCGCCGCAACAGGTAAGAGACCTGACAACCCTAATATCAAGGGAGCTTGGGCTCTTGGAAGCTTAACCCCCCCAAATCTTGTTGGCCTCTAAGGTGCTACTGCAATCTGATGAGAACAGGCTAGTCTGGGTGTCGCGAGCAGCAGCTAGAAAAGCTCTCTAATGGCCACCACCACTCTGGTATGGGTCTCCTTGGGAGGGCCCAGAGAACCCACCCTACCCCTTTATACTCCTTTTCCAGCACGTTCCTTCTTATAGGTGCCTGAATGAGGCATGAGGACCCAGGCAGAGTAACAACCTATTTTTATTAAAGAGATTTAACAACAACTGTAATTCAATAATATGTAGAAAAAACGAGCACAGTAAAGGTAGGCAAACCAGCAAAATAAGAAACCCTAACACGGGTGTCGGTCATGCGGCCCGGGGGCCGGATCAGGCCCCCCGGAGGGCTTCTATCAGGCTCGCAGTGGAACTGGCTGTCTTCTGCTGCTGCTTCCAGTTCTGCTGCTGCTGCGTCATTGTAGGTTTGCAGCTTACAGATACACACCTGAACAGCGTACTCAAGATTGCAACAGCACAGACATTTTGATGCAATAATTCAGAGGAAGAGGTGTCAGTTATCAGACGCTGTTAAAGAAACAAAATATTGCAAGAGTGCTAATGTTTTAAGCGTGTTTTTATTTTAAGTAAAA
>NW_015163146.1:217369-223878 GCF_001447785.1 Gekko japonicus
AGGTCCCATGGGTAGGGGCGAGGTGGCGATCACACGAAGATCCTGCAGCGCGGCAAAGAAGCGGCACGGCGCGATCTCAGCAACGGCATGCACGATTCTGCGGAGCAACGGAACTTTCGCTTTCCTCTTCGTGCGCATGCGCCATTGGGTGCTTGTGCGCATCCTGTGGAGACTTGGAAAAAAACAAACCTGTTTGCGACGGGACATGGGCGGGCGCCGGATGCCACGGACTACCACCGGAAATGCGATCAGATGCCAGCCCTTGTCCCGCGGTTTCCGGAAACTAGTACCTTGGAGGTACTAGTTTTTAACTCCGCATCTTCGGCGGGAAGCCTCGGGTTCGCCATGGGAGCTCTACGCTTCCCAGATGTTGCGGTGTGATCGCGCCAGGAAAATCCGCCTATCATCTGTCTCAGTAGCGTGGCTAATTCTCCGTGTGACTGCAGCCTGGGGTAAGTTTTCCCTCCAAATCCCCTGTTAGCCAATCATAGGGTCCAAATGAGACCCTGATAGGTACTCCAGTGCAGGCTTCTCAGGAGCCCTAGAGCCTGTAGACCGCACTACTATAGGCCTAGGATCATGACACTGGGCTATCCAAGTCAGGATATAGGGCAGTTGTATCAGTTCCTGTTAGTGGAATTGTAGTGTCTGTTGTTGTTGTTCAGTCGCACAGTCGAGTCCGACTCTTCGCAACCCCATGGACCAGCTCCCGCCAGGCCCTCCGCCGTCCTCTGAAGTTGGCTCAATTTCATGTTCGTTGCATCTATGACACTGTCTAACCATCTCATCCTTTGCCGTCCCTATCTGCTCCTGCTCCAAATTCCTACACGTTGATCTCTCTTGGGGTTCTGTGCAAAGGGCTCGATCAGTGTGGAAATGGTCACGAGACACAATCCTGCTCCCTTCCCACATCTTTGCTATCCCCACATTTCAGTCGTCCGGTTTGAAGGTTTTGCATACAGAAGTCTGAGAGCTGCTTCAGAGTTTCAGTGTAGACAGAACGCATGCCTGGGGGAAAGCCCACCACCCCGTGGCTCGGAAAGATTTCTCTCTTAAAAAGACGAGAACGCCCTCGGAGGGGAACCCTCTCCACTGTTTCAGGTGGCGTCCCCCTCTTGAAGACACACCATGTATAGCATCCGCCTACAGACAGGAAATCCTTTGTACTTTTTTTCTTCGCCCGTTGTCTGCATGATCGCATCAAGTGGGGGAATCAGCTCTGGGTGGAAAATTCAAAAAAAGGAAAGTCACCCAGGACAGTGTGATGAAAGCAAGCAAGGGATTTCCTTTCCTTCGTTTGGGCTCTCTCTGTTCTGTTCCCCGCTCCCCGGACATGCTTGTTCTTGGGTCAAACTGGTGAAATCAGCTAGATTTAAACCAGCCCCATAGCCAGGATCTTGTGGCTTGTGGGGCAAACGTTTTTCTGGTGGGGCTGTTAGGGCTGCCATTATTTTCCATAATGAAGCGGGGGGTGTGTGTGGCACATGCCCCTCTCCCTCCCCTCCTGCAAGATTTAAAGGGCCCTTCAGCTGGTCGGCGGGGAGCACATGGCCTGCCAATCAGCTGGAGGGCCCTCTAAATTTTGTGGGAGGGACGGAGGGAGGGGGTGTGCATCACCCCCTGCTTCTTCTCAAAAGCATTTAAAGGATCCCTTTAAATGCTTCTGAAAAGAAGCAGGGGGCTTTTAAGAAGTGGGCCCCTTAAAGGAAGGGGGCTGGCCATTTAAGGAAGGGGCAGATAGCCCCACCATAGCTACGGGCCAGATTTAACCCAGCACAGATGTTCTTGCCAGGTAGGCGATGACCAGGGCTAAGTGGCAGAGTGGGTGCCCGTTCAAGAGTCTCAAGTCCTCATCACCTCCGCTTAAAGGGCAACAGGTAGTCCCTGTGGTGGGTGCCGGAGAACCTGGAGACTCAGTGGTTGATCCAAGCAAACTATTCTCTCTCATTACAAGGGAGATGCATATATTTTTTTTTGCAACAATCCATGACCAGTGGCCGGAGCCCCTACTTCACTTGCAGAGGGAGCCGGGTTCCGTCCCTGGCCCCCTCCAGGTAAATGAGCTGAGGTAGCAGATGGCAGGAAAGACCCGGCAGAGTTAGATGGACTCATGCTCTGGCCCAATGGGAAACAGCTTTATACATTGATCCATCTGCCCCCCCTCCCTGGAACACTTGCCGGATTGCTTTTCACCTTCCACAAAGCTCAGCTTGCATTCCAAGCCGAGGCCAACCCTGAATGTCTTATCACGGTTTTATCCAGGGCTATTTCTGGGCAGGAACGCACAGGAACGGAGTTCCGGCTGGCTTCAGAGTTGGCCACGCCCACTACAGCCCAAACCTCTGCGTGCCTGGCTACAGAGGGAAGGCCTGGAGAGCGACCCCTGCGGCGACTCCGAGGTGGGTGGGCCAAGGGGGCCCCTGGAAGAATCGGGGAGGCATTTAAATGCCTCCCCCGGCCTGTCCAAGAACCAACTTGCCTGGGCTCCCCACAGCCGCAGAGCACCTAAGAAAGCTAAGGGCCTTTCCTTCCCTCCAAGGGTCGGCTTGCCTGGGTGCTCCGCACCTGCGGGGCACCCGGGCAAGCCAAGGGAAGGCATGGGGACTGGCCTAATATGCTAATGAGTGGCGCTGACATGGGTGTGGCCTAATATGTTAATGAGGTTCTGCTGTTGGGTGTGGCCTATTATGCTAATGAGTTCCTGCTGGGCTTTTTCTACAAAAAAAGTCCTGGTTTTATCCCACCCTTTGTAGGAGTGGCTCATGGGAATTTCCCTCTCCATGTTAGGCTCACAGTAAAGGTAAAGGTTTCCCTTGCTCGAAAGCCAGTCGAATCCGACTCTAGGGATGCGGTGCTCATCTCCGTTTCCAAGCCGAAAAACCAGCGCTGTCCGAAAGACGTTTCCATGGTCACGTGGCCGGCATGACTAGACACCGAGGTGCACAGAATGCAGTTACCTTCCCATTGAAGTGGTATGTGTTTATGTACTTGCAATTTCTTGCTTTCGAACTGCTAGGTTGGCAGGAGCTGGGACCAGAGACGGGAGCTCACCCCGTCATGCGGCACTCAGGTCTCGAACTGCTGAACTACCGACCTTCCGGTCTGCAGTTCAGCGTATTAACCACTTAACCACTTTAGGCTCACAACAACCCTGCAAAGTCAGATGGGCTGAGAGAGAGAGAGAGAGAGAGACTCATGGTCACCCAGCAAGCATCCATGGCAGAATGGGGATTCATTGTGGACACTGTCTGATGTTTAAAAGATGTGCTGGACGTTAAAACTGGGAAAAATTGGGAAAGTTAGGCCCTGACTTCTGATAATCAGAGAGAGGTTGAATGTGTCCTTGGGCAAACATTTAGCAAACGGGGCACCCCACGCCTCCATTGGCTGAGACTGTCTCCCTCCCCCCCCCTCTCCTCCTGTCCAATGAAGTATGCCTTTGTGTATATCCCATGGGGAGAATCAGCCCATTTGCAGGGACAAAGATTGATTTCAGAGCCATTTGGTGTTCCTCGTTAGAAAGTGGGGTGTTTGCAGTCAGGGGGAGGAGAGACTGGGGCTTTGCTCAGAGCAATCTCCAGCCAAAGTTGGCACAGTTACGTTTCCCCCACAAGCATTTCCAATTTCTCGGCCCCCCAGTTTCTACCTCCCAAAATCTGCTTTTCAATGTTGCTTCCCCTTTACGCAAACCAAACCTGAGATGCTTTCCTTTTGCACTGCCTTCTGTTTCCTCACACCGATTAGTTTTCCCGCGTGTATTTTTGGATGCTATCGGCGCACTAATAAATCAACAGAATCAGTATCCTAATAGCAGCGGCTAAAATAACGATAGCAAAAAACTGGAAAAATGAAAAACCTCCTACTGTTAACCAATGGATTCATAAAGTATGGGATCATGTTAGAAAAGTTCTCAGTATATGACATTACAAACCAAAATGAGTGTGAATTTTATAGTCCTTTAAACATATGGTACCCAATACTGGAAAAAAATAGCAATAAACAGATTTGACTGGGAAACCATCACTGAACCAAAGTTTAAGATAATGCTATATAGCTGAGATCAGAATTTCAGTTTTAAATAAATTACATAAAGTTACAGTTAGTTTTATATTATGGTTGGGGAAGTACTCTGTTATTATAATATCACTGTAAGGTCCACTTAAGGAGCTGCGGTGGCTCAAGTGGTTAAGACGCTGAACTGCAGGCTGTGGAAGGTCAGTAGTTCAGCAGTTCGAGACCCGGGTGCCGCATGATGGAGTGAGCTCCCATCTCTAGTTCCAGCTCCTGCCAACCTAGCAGTTCGAAAGCAAGAAATTGCAAGTAGATAAATAGGTACCACTAAGGTGGGAAGGTAACAGCGTTCCGTGCGCCTTGGTGTTTAGTCATGCCGGCCACATGACCTTGGAAACGTCTTCGGACAGCGCTGGCTCTTCGGCTTTGAAATGGAGATGAGCACCGCAACCCTAAAGTCGGACTCGACTGTCTTTCGAGCAAGGGAACCTTTACCTTTAAGGTCCACTTATAAGGCATTTAAGTTCATACCTCCTATTGAAATGTATACAGCACTGATGTCTGACTGTATTGACTGTATGTTTAAAAAAAATTCAATAAAATTGGATGAAAAAATAAATGAAAATAAAAAAATCAACAGTAGACATTGTACCTATACAAATTAGCATTGCATACTTTGGGTGTCAAAATGGTAGGAGGGGAGCAGGGAATGGAAACGAATCTCCCAAAGCGAAGCGTCGGAGCCACAAGGAAGAAAATTAACAAACATAACAAGACACAAAGTAGGGGATGTTAGTTCATCCTTGAATTTTCTGTTGGACCATGGGAAAATCCCACCCTAGCTGGCAGGGCTGTGTCACAAGCTCTGGCACAGCTGTCCTTGAAAAAGAGCCCGCCCTCCCCGCTGAGGCGGGCTCAGGGCGGCTTACATAAAATTTCATATAAATACAAGTAAAACCCATCATAAACAACACAACAAAAAACAACATAACATTCAGTTAAAATACTCCTAAAACACTGGAACATGCTCTGATAAAAGCGAGAGCCAGATTACATCCAAAATCCTACTTGGGTGACAGTATATTCATGACGGTGTTCACGCCAGCTCGATTTACTCAACGTACTGTGCGGTGGGCACAGGCTGAAGATGGAACGTGGTGAAACCAGAGCACAGGGATACTCCTTGGCAGGGGTCATTTCGTAGAAAAAGAGCTGCAGGTGCTCATTAGCATCCCTAATAGGCTATTCGCATAGTAGTCCATTAGGATATGCCACGCCCCCTGACATCACCGGAAGTGATGTCAGCTGTCAACTGTAGTGGGGGTAAAAGATGGAAGTGCTGGAGGGCCCCCGAAATACCTGAAAGCCTGGAGACCCGACCATGGGTTAATATGGCCCTGCTAGCTGGAAAACCCCAGCACACCTGGAAGTCTTCTGAGCTGGAAATCCAGCTGCCAGATTCCAGATGTGTGTTTCTTGGGGTATGGGTGCTCTTTGGTGAGGAGACAGTCCCGTACATGAGCTCCGTGACTTGAAGGAAAGTAACGCTGCACCCGAGTAGTGGAGTTAGCGGGATGATAGAGGTACCGTGCTAGGACAACCCACTGAAATGGGTGTGGGTTGGACTCTCTGTCTGCATATGGTTTGCTGCCCCCTGCTACGAACTAGTGAGAATGGAATGGGTGTGTGTGTATGTGTGAATTGGGGGTGGAGTCAGATAGTAGATGTAGGTCAGACAGTAGATATAAGGGGGCTATCCCCTATCAATTTAGGATTCTTCCAAAATCTGATGACCAATGCTCCCTCTAAAGCTGTGGAGTCTATAGTAGAAAAATTCTGCTTTGTGAGCTCCTGGCATTAAAGTGGTGAGCGAGCAATTTGGCGGCTGCATACATTACTTTGCTCTGGAGCCAGCCTTCCTGAGCTAAGGCAAAAATGTGTGAGTTGGAGGCTAAAAAACTGAGCTAGCTCACGCTAACTCAGCTCAGAGGGAACACTGCCGATGACCCAAAATGTCTATTGCTAATGTTCCCTCTAAGTTGTGGAGTCCGGTGAGCACAAATTCTACTTTGTGAGCTACTGGCATTCCAGTTGTGAGCGAGCGATTTGGCAGCTGCATACATTAGTCTGTTCTGGAGCCCTCCTTCCTGAGCTAAGGCAAAAATGTGTGAGCTGGAGGCTAAAAAACTGTGAGCTGGCTCACACTATCTCAGCTTAGAGGGAACACTGCTTGGGACCCTCTCCTCTGAAGGTAGGGGAGAGGGCAGTAGGAATGTGCCACAGCCTCTTCGGCTTTAGGGACTGTTGCAGACTTGGCTAGGCATAAAGACCAAAAATATTGCTGCACAAGTTCATATGCTTACAAAAATAACAATAATGATATTTTAATATTTCAGCAAAACAGTAACATCAAAAGACCGAAGTCTTCAAACTGCGGAAGCAAGGACAAACTTTCTCGAGCTTGACAGTCCGTTTCGACCTGAGTCTTTATCAAACGT
>NW_015163146.1:224975-225093 GCF_001447785.1 Gekko japonicus
GGAGGAGGAGGAGGAGGAGTAGTTTGGATTTATACCCCGCCCTTCACTACCCAAAGGAATCTTGGAGCATCTTACAATCCCCTTTCCCTTCCCCTCCCCACAACAGACACCCTTAGGG
>NW_015163146.1:225291-239485 GCF_001447785.1 Gekko japonicus
TAGTCACCATTTCATTCCCTAACTAGGGCCACACATATTTGTATGGGGTGGGGGCAATCTACCGTTTCCCCCTCAAATGGCTGTGGCCCCGCCCCCAGGGTGCCCGGCGTCATGACGTCAAATCTGGGCGGTGCGCGCGCGCTTTGCGCGTGCGCACGCACTCAGGACGCCGGGCAGGAGCCCCCCGCCGCCAGGTAAAAAACATTTGGCAACCCTAGACACCCTGGGAGGTGGGTGGGGCTGAGAGAGCTCTGCCAGAAACTGCTCTTTTCCAAGGACAGCTCTTATCAGGACTACGTTTTGCCCAAGGTCACACCAGCAGCTGCGAGTGGAGGAGTGGGGAATCAGACCCGGTTTCCCCCAGATTAGAGTCCGCGCACTTAACCACGACACCAAACTGGCTTTCAAAGGGCTTGGGTTGGCATGCTGGAGTAGGGATCTGATCTACACCAGAAGCAACTGGGGGGAAGGAAGGGACAGGATTGTATGGCCAGATGTGCAGTGGGTTCCAGGCAGCATAGTCCTGCGAATGATTCCTAGTACGGACAAAGGAGAATTCGCTGCATCCCTGATGTGCACAGGAGATGTGTACCCATTATGTTTGGCTGGGGTGGGGGGGCACTATTGGTGACCAAATCTAGAGTCTGGAACATACATACTGCAGATGAGGAAGCACCGACCTGAAGTGATGGGACAATACCACTTCAAACGAGGGTTATAGTTTTATAAGCCTCTGCTGTGTCTCCCCTCAGTAGAGCTGCCAAAAGGAGAGCTCTTGCTAGCAGTCTTCTGAAACCTGCCATGGCTTGGTAGGCTTCTGGGGGGAAGTAAGGGGAAAACAGCCATCACAATGGCACAACATCATTTCTGGGGTGAAGGGGTCATTTCCTGTGGGAGCGCACAGAGCAGCATGACATGACTTCTGGGTTCAACCCGGAAATGACATCATGCCGTCGATGGGATGTTGTCCACTGTTCCCTCTAAGCTGAGTTAGTGTGAGCTAGCTCAGTTTTTTAAGCAATGGTATTCCCAGTAGTCATATATGGCTGCGAGATTTGGACTATAAGGAAGGCCGAGCGCCGAAGAATAGATTCTTTTGAACTATGGTGCCGGAGAAGACTCTTGAGAGTCCCTTGGGCTGCAAGAAGATCAAATCAGTCAATCCTAAAAGAAATCAACCCTGACTGTTCCCTGGAAGGCCAGATAATGAAACTGAAGCTCAAATACTTTGGCCACCCAATGAGAAGGGAGCACTCACTGGAGAAGACCCTGATGCTGGGAAAGATTGAAGGTCAAAGAAGACGGGGCCGGCAAAGGATGAGATGGTTAGACAGTGTCATAGATGCAACGAACATGAAATTGAGCCAACTTCAGAGGACGGCGGAAGACAGGAGGGCCTGGCGGGAGCTGGTCCATGGGGTCGCGAAGAGTCGGACTCGACTGTGCGACTGAACAACAACAACACATATTTTTGTCTTAGCGCAAGAAGGATGGCTCCAGAGCAAACTAATCTATGCAGTAGCCAAGTCACTCGCTCACAACTTTAATGCCAGCAGCTCACAAAGTAGAGTTTTTGCTCACAAGACTCCACAGCTTAGAGGGAACATTGATGTTGTCCCCCCCCATGTCCCCCCCTCAGTCTTCCACTGAGTGCCAGCCACTGGTTGGTAACCCTACCCCATAATCACATTTTTCTGAATTCAAAAGCTCCAGGCTCTTCAGCCTTTCCTTGAAAGGAAGGTATTCCAACCCATTAGTTTTCTCAGCCTTTCTGGCATATTTTCCCCAGATGTACAATGCACTTTTTTTTTGTTGTTGTTGTTGAGACCTGGGTATCAGAATTTTTTCACAGATTCTGTACAGATCTTCCCAAGTGGAAAGAAGTGGGGAAACTTCTAGCTGATACCACTTTCTTTGCACGCTAGGTTTCTACCTGCAGGGAGACCTTTACCATTTTTGTTAGAAAGTGGGACTCTCTACCCCCTCCCTCAGAACCCTTCTACCCATTCTGCCTTGAGCAGGTGTAAGGAAAGCGCAAGTGACAAACCCATCTCATGTTGTTCAACTTCCCCACTGCACAAGAGCCAAGGAGAGGTAGGTAATGTTGTGGTTAACCCAGTACGGAAAAAAAAAAATACCCCAAAAGACAAAAGAAGAGACCCTCTCGTGGGTGCCAGCTGCAATTAGAAATCTCACAACCTTCTGCAGGTGGCTTTCTCCTCGCTGGGTACCTCCTTTCTCACCACTTCTCTTTCGCTTCTCCGTCGCTGTGTGCCTGGCGTGTGGGTGGGGGGTTGGGGAGTCAACGGCTCAGTGCCACCTCTAAATTTAGGTGTGGGTTCTCCTGCTCCCAGTTGGCGTCACCTCACCGGAGAAGAAAGAAGCAGCAGCACGAGGGTTGCGGAGCTGGGGAGGATGGGCAGCGAAAGGGGAGACCCATCTCTTTCCATTGCTTACCAGTTTGGTGTAGTGGTTGAGTGCGCGGACTCTAATCTGGGAGAACCGGGTTTGATTCCCCACTCCTCCATTTGCACCTGGCTGGATGACCTTGGGCAAGCCGTAGTTCTGGTAAGAGCTGTCTTTGAAAAAGAGCAGTTTCTCTCAAGAGCTCTCTCAGCCCCGCCTACCAGTGTCTGTTGTGGGGAGGGGAAGGGAAAGGAAATTGTAAGCCGCTCTGAGACTCCTTTGGGTAGTGAAGGGTGGGGTATAAATCCAATCTCTTCTTCTTCTTCTACCTGGCTCACCTCACTTTCAAGCGGCGACTGTTCCCAAACATTAAGAACGTGGTACGTTGTCCAGTTTGGACACTCAGCTGTGAAATTGTGCGTTCAAAGCCTTCAGGGTTGCTTTAAGGCAGGGGTGTCGAACTCATTTGTTACGAGGGCCGGATCTGACATAAATGAGACCTTGTTGGGCCGGGCCGTGTGTGTGTCATAAAGTGTAATGCCAGCTAGCGGAGATATAAACTTTATAAAGAACACAAACACAAAGGGGTTTTTTTAACTTAAAATAAAAACATGCTTAAAACATTAGCACTCTTGCAATATTTTGTTTATTGAACAGTGTCTGATAACTGACACTTCTTGCTCTGAATTATTGCATCAAAATGCCTGTGCTGTCGCAATCTTGAGTATGCTGTTCAGGTGCGTATCTGTAAGCTGAAAACCTATGATGACATAGCAGCAGCAGAAGTGGAAGAAGAAGCAGAAAACAGCCAGTTCCACTGCAGGCCACTGTGGGCCTGATAGAAGCCCTCCGGGGGCCTGATCTGGCCCTCAGGCCGCATGTTTGAGGGTGTTGGTGTGTGTGTGTGCTTGAAGGATTTTTTTATTCGTCAGGATTGAGCACTTTCAACCTGTTGACATCTGTCGGTGGATTTCCACCTCGGTGATTCAACGC
Organism: Gekko japonicus; assembly: GCF_001447785.1. Taxonomy (NCBI): domain Eukaryota; kingdom Metazoa; phylum Chordata; class Lepidosauria; order Squamata; family Gekkonidae; genus Gekko; species Gekko japonicus. The sequence continues at coordinate 228,691 of NW_015163146.1, forward strand.
CATTGCACGTTTATCCTGTTTGGAATCCTACGCAGAGTTTGGAACACCTCTTCGCAAAGAAGTCTATCACAGAAATGGAAAAGGTGCAGACAAGGCCAATCAAAATGGTTCGGAGCTCGGATGTTAAAGAGACTGAGGCTTTAGAGTTCAGGAAAAAATAGATGACTAAGGGGGGAACATAGCAGAGGTTTATAAAATTATTCATGAGTGGAGACAGTGGCGTGAGAATAGGTTCCCCCCCCCTCCCAAAATGCTAGAACCTGGCCAGTGGGTTCAAATGGCTCAGGCTAGCCCAATCCCGTCAGATAACTGGATGGGAGACCACCAAGGAAGTCCAGGGTTGCTACGCAGAGCCAGGCGATGGCAAACCACCTCTAAACGTCTCTTGCCCTGAAAACCTTCCGAGGTCGCCCTAGGTCTTGACAGCACTTTTCACCGCCAGGTTCAGAAAGGGGAAAAGGAAGTACTTCTTCACACATTATCCAATGGAACTCACTGCCACATGATTCTTTGTTATATATGATAGTGAGCCACTTCATGAAGGGTCGAGAATTCAGGATAGAATTTCCCTAAAACTACAGGCAAATGATGCAGTGATAACTGCTAGGGCTTTTCTTACACCCTTGAACTTCTTGTTCAGTAAAAAAACATTCAAACACTGAATTCCCTTAACGTTTCAGTGTTCAAACAATGTTCAGATAAAACACTGAAACTGAAACACGGGAAGCTGTTCGAAGCAGACAGTGAAGTTTTGCATGCTCGGAGAATATCGAGCGAACATTCGCTATCAATGCGAGTGTTGTTGACAGCTAGTTCAGTCTGGCTACACTCACCATCTATAACTCTCCTCTGTGGTCCAAGTCGTAGGTTTCTCTGGTGCCTTCCCCCAAATACTCCTCTTTCCAGGCCTCATCCTGCTGCCCTTCCCAGACTACTTCTGCCAATCATTCTCTTCAGGGCTTCTGTAGGAGGAGGGCAACCAAGAGGATGAGGGAGTTGGAGTATCTTCCCTGTGAGGAAAAGCTGAAGAGTTTGGGACTTTTCAGTTTAGAGAAGAGAGGACTAAGGGGGGGGGGGGATATGTGAGTGTCAGCTTTGCTGCCATGAAAGTTGGGGAGGTTGGTCTGTGTCTGGGTAATTGCTATTGCTTTCCTTTCAGGTTAATTGCTATTGCATTCCTTTCTGTGCTTTTTCTGCTGTGCGCCGAAACGCTTATCTATACAGATGTGCAGGAGGGTGTTGTAGTGTCTGGGATTTCATTAGGTGCCGTGGGAGAGTGTTTAGAGGGGACATGATTGCAGTCTACAAATATTGGAAGGGCTGTCATGTAGAAGATGGAGCGGATATATTCTCTCTTGCTCCAGATTTCAAGACTAGATTTAATGGGTGGAAATTACAAGGGGGTTGTTACTGGCTAAATATCAGGAGAAACTTCCTAACTGTAAGAGTGGTTGAGCAGCGGAACAGTCTGCCTCGGGAGGCGGTGGATGCTCCTTTGCTGGACGTTTCCAAGCGGAGGCTGGACAACCATCTTTCGGGTATGTTGCAGGGCTATCTTTCGGCTCTGCTCCTGCAGAGTGCAGGGGGTTGGACTAGACGACCTGCAAGGTCCCTTCCAACTCTAACAGTCTATGATTCTATAGGGTTGCCAGCTCCAGACTGGAAAATTCCTGGATATTTGGGGGTGGAGCTTGGGGAGGGCAGGGTTTGGGAAGGAGCGGGACCTCCACAGGGGATAATTCCAAAGAGTTCACCCTCCAGAGCAGCCATTTCTTCCAGGGAAACTGGTCCCTATTATTTTAATTTTGTATTTAGTTATTTCAGCTCGTATTCCGTCCTCCCTGTGAGCGGGCTCAGAGCGGATCACAACAGCGAATCCACAGTAAGAGTTAAAACATTTCACAATAAATAGTTAAAGCAGTTAAAAACAAAGCTATAAACTAAGGACAGACAGCACTGCAGTTTAGTATAGTAGTGTCGGAAACTGGAGCCGCTCGGCCATAAACCAGACTGTGGGCCTTCATCTGATGGGCCATACAAAGATGGCAGGTTCAGCAAGGGAGGCCAGTAGATGGAATAATTGGATGCCCACCGTCTCACCCAAAGGCCTGGTGGAACAGTTTATTCCACAGCTTTAAAGAGGGATTAGATAGATTCATGGAGGATCAGTCTGTCAATGGCTACTAGCCATGGCGACTGTGAGGGGAACCTCCACATTCAGAGGCACTAATCCTCTGTATCCCTGTAATGTATTCAGATGCTGCCATGAATGCATTAGATGTAACGTGAAACATCTCGTTGGAAAGCAATGTAAAGCTTCGTCTTGGACAGGGATTCAAGTCCAAGACAAATGCGTCCAATCACATTCAAGCAAGCTGGAAGCGGGAACGTGTGTGATTGGTCCTTATGCGATCAACCTGATAGGTTGTTATCTGTAAAGTAGGAGTGGCTATATTAGCCGGGAATGTTTAAATACCGAGCAGTTTCAATGGGCAAACTGTTCGGGCTATCAGATGTTGTACCGTGTTGGAGAAGTGATCGTGAAGAAGAATAAACTTGAGTTTTGGCTGAAATCACTCTCTGACTCTTTGTTAAGATCAGGATTTAACAATCCCAGAGCCAGGAGGCAACATCGGGGAAGGCCTCGGCCTCTCTGCCCTGTTATTGGCTCTCCAGAGGAACTGGTTGGCCACTGTGTGAGACAGGATGCTGGACTAGAGGGACCACTGGTCTGATCCAGCAGGGCTCTTCTTAGGTTCTTATGACCTGTATTCATAGCTGAATCCACATGTGAGGCAATCAGTAATCTGGCTCTGTTGTAAATGATTTCTGCCAGTTGTGCCTATAGCCCATGATCAGTAGCAGACACCTCTGTTATCCTCTACAAAAGTCCTTTGCCGCTTGCTTTGAAGTTGCATGTGGAACTGCCCCCCCCCCCATTGTTTGGCCTTTTCATGCTGTGAACTTCACTTATAGCAATGAAGGCCGGCTTTAAATCAAATGACTAATATCTGGCAGAGTTTTGGAAGAAGAAGAAGAAGAAGAAGAAGAAGAAGAAGAAGAAGAAGAAGAAGAAGAAGAAGAAGAAGAAGAAGAAGAAGAAGAAGAAGAAGAAGGCTCTGACAGAAACTGCTCTTTTTCAAGAACAGCTCTTATCAGAACTACGGCTTGCCCAAGGTCTTCTTACAGGGCTACTGTAAGCTCCTGGAGGATTGGCTACATTAGGGGTGTGGTGCCTAATATGCAAAGGAGTTTGTGGTGTATTCAGAAAGGCTTACGTGAATCGCCTCAGGACTCTCCATGTTAAGCTTCGAGCCAGAGGAAGGCTCCTCCGAGCTAACTTACTATTGGTCGCTCCACAACAGCGACCAATCGGAACTGTGCCAATTCCCTGCGAGGGAAGAACTCTCATTGGTCGTTATCCGCACAACCACATTGGTTGTTTATTGTAAATAGGCGTGGCTACATTAGCCGGGAGTGTTTAAAAGGAGCCTAGCTCCCAATGTTAATCTGTTCTGGTTATGACTTATTCAAGCGCTTGTGCGTACCTACAATAAAGCTACTCTTTTGCTGAAATCACTCTCCTACAATTTGTTAGCGGCGATCTAACAGAGTTCCTGCTACAAAAAGAGCCCTGGCTCCTCGGTATGGTGGGAAAGGGACGGGGAGGATTGAAACTGAGTTAAAAGCGCTACACTTCAATCTGCACTGGGGCCGCTCCACATTGAGGGAAAACCCATGGCAAAACAGGATCCATATACCTTGGGGCAAGACTAGAGTGGTCCAAACCTGGGGTGATGTCAGGTTCCTTAGTCAGGTCACACCACACAGGGCTTCATAAGAAGATAACTGTTTATTAGTGGTTCCAGTACTAAAGAACACGTGTACAGATTGTGTCCGGAATGGCCGTCAGCAGAGGTCATTTCGGGGGGGAACGCAGTTCCCCCGGGTGAGGTGCAGGGGGGCGGGGCACATGACAAAGCCCCGCCCCCTGCTTCCGGCCGCCCCGCTTCCAGCCCTCATTCAGCCCGGAGGAGGCAGGAGAAGAGGGAGGGTAAGTTGCTTCCTCTCCGCCTCTCCCCACCCCTGCCTGCCTGGGGCCAGGGAGGGCCTTGGCGGAGCTTCCTCGCACTCCCACTGGCCTTGCAGGTCCACCGTCGGGCCCCTGATGTCAGGGTGTGTGGCATATGCTAATGAGTTATGCTAATGAGTTCCCCTAGCTCTTTTCCTACGAAATGACCCCTGGCCGTCAGTATTAGGGCCTCTGACTTATAGTGAAATCAAACATTCCCCCTGGAAGCATAAGCCAATAGATATGTTTCGCGTGCGCGGCAAAGCAAGCGGGCCAAGCAAAAAGCCGTTAACTTTCCCAGCCGTGTAAATTGCAGCTGGAACTTCTACAAGGCCAAGCATAAGACAGCTCACAGTAGCTGAGCAGCTGGGAACAAGAAGGAGGGTACCCCTCCACATTCTAGATCTATGACAGGGCTACCTGACAGGTGGCCACAATGTCATGCAGAATTGACCAAAAAAACCCACCCAGGATAAAAAGAGCTGTGAATTCGAGTATAGTGCATAATTTATTTATTTATTTATTTCGATTTATACCCCGCCTTGCCTGCGCAGGCAGGCTCAGGGCGGCGTAGAACAGGTTAAAATACAATAAAACACAGATATATAAGTGCAATATTATAAAATTTCATATGACAAATTATATACATAAAGTGCAGTTGAGTGCAGATGGCGATTGCTGTGAGGTGGTCCGATGTAGCTAGGCCGGTGTCCAGAATTGTTCTGAATGCCAGTAGCATCAGGGCCATAACAGTCCAGTTTTTAATGGCGGCTCCTAGAATAGTGGCGGCTCCTAATCGAAGGCCTGATGGAAGAGCTCTGTTTTACAGGCCCTGTGGAACTGTAAGAGGTCTCGCAGGCCCTGATGTCCTCCGGGAGCTTGTTCCACCAGTGTGGAGCCGCCACTGAGAAGGCCCTGGCCCTGGTGATGGCCAATCTGGTGTCTTTTGGGCCAGGGAGAGTCAGACATAATAGCTAGTCGGAGACAGCGTTGAACCAGGATTAGAGGTCTAGTGTGGAATTGAGGACCACAGTGAGCCAGCAAGCCTTCCTCAGAACAACCTCTGGCTACTATGTCTTTGCAACAACCCTGAGAAGTAGGTTAGGCTACAAGACAATCGATGGCCCAAGGTAACCTGGCAAGCATCCATGGCAGAGTGGGGATCTGACACTGCTTCGACGCTCTAACACTGGCCTCAATTTCCCCTTGTGCAAATCACCGCCCGTTTTCATTTTTGTACCGTTTCCTATTCCCTTGTGCTGAGTTTTACCCATCAGATTTTCCTGATGTTTAACAGTCTGTTTTGCCTCAATGGCATATAAATGGTGCCAAATATTTATATGCCCTCAAAATGGTGACGTTACTCTGTGATGTTACTCTGCAATTTTAATTTTACTCTGCATAATTTTGTACTTAGATTACTGTATCTTTATTTATATGCCAATAAAAGGCTTTGGATTTGGTGAAACAGAGGAATTGGGAATGCCAGCCGCAAAAATGGGCCAAGTTGGGGGGGGGGGGAAGGCTCTCAAGGATATTGTATGAAACAAAACAAAATTTCTAAAAAGGCAAATCTGAAGATCCTCTCATATGATGCAGTTTTGAGCATTGCCATACGGTGTGTATGTATGTCTTCCTGTGCTGCAATTCTGTATATTACCTTGCCCCTCTCCTGTCCCCAAGTGGAGAACATTATCTATTCTTTGGAATCACATGAACCAAAGGGTTACCAGATGTCCTCTTTTTAGAGGATATGTCCTCTTTTTTAGGTGTCCATCCTCTTTTTGGCTCAAAAAGGGATGAAAATGTCCTCTTTTGGGGTTGGAAGGTTAGGAATATTCCTAGTTAGTAGCAATTGTAACAGCTTAAACAGTTGTTGTTCAGTCACACAGTCAAGTCCGACTCTTCGCGACCCCATGGACCAGCTCCCGCCAGACCCTCCTGTCTTCCGCCGCCCTCTGGAGTTTGCTCAATTTCATGTTCGTTGTATCGATGACACTGTCTAACCATCTCATCCTTTGACCTTCAATCTTTCTTTCCCAGCATCAGGGCCTTCTCCAGTGAGTGCTCCCTTCTCATTTGGTGGCCAAAGTATTTGAGCTTCAGTTTCATTATCTGGCCTTCCAGGGAACAGTCAGGGTTGATTTCTTTTAGGATTGACTGATTTGATCTCCTTGCAGTCCAGGGGATTCTCAAGAGTTTTCTCTAGCACCATAATTCAAAAGAATCTATTCTTTGGCGCTCGGCCTTCCTTATAGTCCAACTCTCGCAGCCATACATGACTACTGGGAATACCATTGCTTTGACCATATGGACTTTTATTGGCAGGGCGATGTCTCTACTTTTTAATATGCTGTCTAGGTTTGCCATCGCTTTCCTCCCAAGGAGCAGGCGTCTTTTAATTTAATTTAATTTAATTTAATTTAAACAGTAGGGGTATTTAAAATTAGATTTGTCATAGTGATCACTTGTTTGAAGTAGTCGGGAAATATGTCTTGTTTTTTTCCTTTCCAAAATATGGTAATCTTATGAAGCCGCATATGCAGATGAAAAGGAGGCCAAGGTGGAGTTAGGTGCCTAAGTTCAAATCCCCATTCCACCACAAGACTCTCTGAATAACCTTAAGCTAGTCACTCTGTCCCAACCTAACCTACGTCACCTGGTTGTGAGGATCTAATGATAAAGGGAAAACCTGTTCTTGCACCAAAGATCTCACCTTCTCACTGTTATTGAAGTTCTTTTTTAAAATTCCTTTATGTTTTTTTAAAAAGGGAACAACAACATTAATATTTGTTATTGAGGTTCTTTTCGCCAGCTTGTATTCATTGGCATTAACTTCAGGCTCTTTTTGTAGCGGGAACTCCTTTGCATATTAGGTGACACACCCCTAATGTAGCCAATCCTCCAAGAGCTTACAGAGCTCTTCTTACAGGGGCTACTGTAAGCTCTTGGAGGACTGGCTACATTAGGGTTGTGTCGCCTAATATGCAAAGGAGTTCCTGCTACAAAAAGAGCCCCGCTTCCCACCAGAAGGTACTGTGTTGCCTCAGTTGGCTTTGGAAGAGGCTTAGATAAATTTAACCCTGAATAGCTCAGTGGAACCACCATGTTCAGAGGCAGTGTACCTCTGAATGCCACTTACTAGGGAAGAAGAAGAAGAGAAGAAGAGGAGATTGGATTTATACCCCGACCTTCACTCAGAGTCTTAGAGTGGCTTACAATCTCCTTTCCCTTCCTTCCCCACAACAGATACCCAGTAAGGTAGGTGGGGCTGAGAGAGCTCCTTCGAGAACTGCTCGGGAGAGAACAGCTCTGAAAGAGCTTGTGACTGACCCAAGGTCACACCAGCAGCTGCACGTGGAGGCGTGGGGAGTCAAACCTGGTTCTCCCATATTAGAATCTGTGCTCTTAACCACTACACCAAACTGGCTGTCAAGGAAGCAAGGACATAGAGTGTCTTTGGCCTCTTTGCCCCTGCTCGTGAAATTTCAAGGGGCATCCGGTTGGCTGCTGTTAGGAGCAAGAAGCTGAATTAGATTGACCCACCTTGGACAATGAAAAAAAGCCGACAGGAAGAAAGTTGGCTCATTTGAAATATGGTGCAGGAGGAGAGTTTTACAGATACTGTGGACCACCAAAAAGACAAATAAGTGGGTTCCAGTTCAACTCTGACCTCTCCCGAGAAACTAAAATGAAGAAACTGAGGCTATCATCTTTTGGTCTGAGAAGACAAGAGTCACTGGAAAAGAGAATAATGCCAGGAAAAGTTGAAGGCAGCAGGAAAAGTGGATGACCCAGAAGGAACGACCCTCAGTCTGCAAGACCCGAGCGAGGCTATTTATTTATTTATATTTATTTATTTTATTATTTGTATTTATAGCCCACCCATACTGCGAGTGGGCTCAGGGCGGCTGACATCATGTAACAATACAATAAATGCAGTTAAAAATGCAGTTTAAAAATTAGAACGCAGTAATAAACGTCAAAACAAATCACAATTCAGACAAGTCAACTGGTTGTGGGAGGTTCCCTGGCATACTATTTGGGTGACAGCAGCCTCTGGGAGGCCAGATACGGACACCCGCTAAAAGCCTGGCGGAAGAGCTCCGTCTTGCGGGCCCTGTGGAATTAGGCCATTTCGGAGCTCATTAATTCATAGGGTTGTTATACGTTGGAAGCGACTTATAAGTTGTTATACGTTGGAACCGACATACCTGAGGGACCGCCTTTCCCCATATATACCCCAGAGAGCGCTTCGGTCAGGGTCACAAAATCATTCGGTCCTCCCAGGTCCTGAGGACGCCAGGCTGGCAGTAACCAGGGCAAAGGCTTTCTCGGTGGCGGCTCCACACTGGTGGAATGAGCTCCCGGGAGAGATCAGGGCCCTGCGGGACCTTCTACAGTTTCGCAGGGCCTGCAAGACGGAGCTCTTCCACCAAGCCTTCAATCAGGAGCCGCCGCCACCATCACCAACACAGAGCCAGGTGCCTGGGCTATGTGGACAGCCTGTGCCTGCCGTTAGAACGAGAAGATCAACAAGCTGAATACTCAGACAACCTATACAATGTATATCACCATCTCTATGATACAAACCTCATGGTTAGCACTTCATATTGTTATATTGTGGTTTTAATGAATTGTTTTAAAGGTTTTATGATATTTGATTGTTATCATGTTTTTATGGTGTAAGGCGCCCTGAGCCTGCTTAGGCGGGGAGAGCGGGGTACAAATTCGAACAAACAAACAGACAAATAAATCGGCGGCATTGGATACATGCACATGCGCCCCTTGCACAATATGTTCCTCGTGTCCACTGATTGCGAACCAAGTGTGTGTGTGGGGGAGGTTAAGTCACCTGGACAGTGCGCTCCCCGACACACACGGGATAGAAAGTCGAATTGCACAATGGATTGGGTTTCCCGTTGTTACCTGATTGAGTCAAAAAGGCAGGGGGCAGGCCGTTTTGGATAGAAAAGCCGCTCAGAATCTGCATTCCGCTTCCGTTGAATCGAAAAGATGCATATGCTCGTGGGAGTTACACTGGACTGCTAGGGAAGCCGACCTCCAGGTGGGGCCTGGAGTTCCCCTGTGATCCCACTTGGTCCACAGACTACAGTTCCCTTGAAAGACAAGCAGAGGGCAGACTCCAGTGCACCCTCTAAAATTCCACTTTGTGAGCTGCTGGCATTCAAGCTGTGAGCAAGTGATTTGGCCGCTGCATACATCAGTTTGCCCTGGAGCCCTCCTCTCCTGAGCTAAAGACAAGAATGCGTGAGCCGGAGGCTGAAAAAACTGTGAGCTAGCTCACACTGACTCAGCTTAGAGGGAACACAGTGGTATACCGTAGGACGCAGGTCAAATCCCTCCCTAAATCTCCAGGAATTCTCCCGGGCCTGGAGTTGGCAACAATCCCCTCCCCACCGATTGCTTTAATTTCTGGAGATCCAGAGGAGGGGTGGTGGTAGAAAGTTGGATGCGTGCATGGAAGGAGAAGGACGTTAGCAACCTTAAAAAAAAAAAATTGCTCCCCCCCTTCCCCCTAGTGAAGGAGGGATACTGATTCGCTCGGGGCAGATTCTTGAAAAATGTGAGGACGCCCCTGAGCAGAACGGGGACAGCTGTGAGGCTGTGTCAGATTCACCCCGGGGCCCCAGCGGCCGCAAACCCGATTGTGTTCAGGAGCTTTTCGAGAAGGTCTCATCTTCCAGAGGAGGCAGCAGCTGCTCCCCCCCTCCCCAGTCCTGCCCCCCCCACCGCAGAGGAGCCAAGAGGGGGGTGGTCCCACTCTATCCCCGCCCCCCCTTCCTGCCACCTCTGCTAGTAACAGCTGCAGGACTTGGGACCGGCTCTCCCTCCCCACCCCGTCCACCCCATTTCCCTCCCTGCTCTCCCTTTCCTTCCTCCAGTGAGATTCTTGATAACCCCCCCCCGTCCCACCCCCTAGATCTGAGGCACCCTCGCCTGGGCTCTTTTGGCCTGACTTTTGAAAAACGCCAGGCTTTAAGACATAAGACGGCAGCTGAAGGTTGGCACCGAGCCAAGCCCCTTCATTCGGAGCAAGCCAGGGTGTTGTTGCTAGACAGAGAAGGGGAGGGGAAGACACACACACACAGAGAGAGAGATGTCTAACATGTCCAGGAATGAAAATCAAGACTCAAAATCAAGAATCCGGCCCTCTTGTTTTGTTTTGTTTTGTTTTTCCCAGCCAGCGAATCCTGAATTCCTAGTCCGCTTGGTTTTCGATTGCTTCCTGGACTCAGAGCTAGAAGTCTTCCCTTTCTGCCCCTATTGCGGTAGGATTTTTTTCCAGTAGGCAAGTTAGGGTTTTTTTTGGGAGCCTGGGTGTGTTTTGTCTTGGTTTCCCCAATGTATCCAAATGTTTACAGTGCCTTCTGGCTGATGAACGCACAAGCGGGAGCCGAGCTGGAGGAAGTCAAAGTCGTTAACGCCTCCCCCCGAAAAACCCTGAGACCCCCCCAACAGTAAAAACACCCATGCCCCCTCCCCCTGCTTGTGTGCCAGCTGCAAACCTTAGATTTCTGCCTCCCTCAGCTGTCCCTCCGAAGTGCAAGGTTTGCATCGCCTTCGAGAAAACTGCTGAGTGCAATTCGTTGTGTTGCGGTGAATCTCGATCCGAGCCCTGGGTCTCTGGTCATGTCTGAACCTGCCTCTCCTCACTGCATCTCCTCACTGAAGGGCCTTCTTGGGATTACCCCCCCCCCC
>NW_015163146.1:239585-240141 GCF_001447785.1 Gekko japonicus
CGGCTTTTCAGGAGACACATCCGGAGACCCGATGGCCCAGAGCTGTATTACTGTGGCACAACATGCTTGGAATTACTGCCTATAGCATACCGGATTCGGTTCAAGGTGCTGGTTCTTACCTTTAAAGCCCTACATGGTCGGGGACCTACTTACCTAAGTGACCGTCTTTCTCCACATGTGCCCCAGAGAGCACTAAGATCCGGCTTTTCAGGAGACACATCCGGAGACCCGATGGCCCAGAGCTGTATTACTGTGGCACAACATGCTTGGAATTACTGCCTATAGCATACCGGATTCGGTTCAAGGTGCTGGTTCTTACCTTTAAAGCCCTACATGGTCGGGGACCTACTTACCTAAGTGACCGTCTTTCTCCACATGTGCCCCAGAGAGCACTAAGATCGGGATCCCAAAATCGCCTGGTTCTCCCGGGCCCTAAAGAGGCCAGGTTGGCCACAACGAGGGCCAGGGCCTTCTCCAGGGGTCATTTCGTAGAAGAAGAGGTGCAGGAGCTCATTAGCATAACTCATTTGCATATGCCACACCCCCTGACATCACC
>NW_015163146.1:240657-246298 GCF_001447785.1 Gekko japonicus
CAAGGCCCCTCCGGGGCGGGTATACTCCCGCCCGAGAGGTCCGTTACCAGACGCCAGCAAATTGGGCCGGGGGGGGGACTCCACCCCCTTCCGGCACACGTCCCCAGTGTGATGGTGTCACCCAGAGGTGACAGCATCATGCTGGCCACGTTGGGGGTGGGACGCTCTATGATTTGAGGGAAAACGATGGTTTTCCCTTGAATCCCAGTGGCCCCGCCCCCAACGTGCCGACGCGATGACATCACTTCCAGGACGGCGTGAGACTCCCTCGCGGTAAGCAATTTTGGACGTGGCAACCCTACACCAGCATCACCATCGATTGGACAGCTAACAGCCTCGCAGGAGCCTGGATTAGGATGTAGGCGACCACTCGATGTTGGTAAAACATCACCACCTCTCATTACAGCATGTGCTGAGCTGCTATGTTTCATACTGTAATTTTAATTGATCTTATGCATGTGTATTATGGAGTTTTAATGTATATATTTATATATATTTTGTTAGCCGCCCTGAGCCCACCATATGGTGTGGGGGGCGGGCGGGATGTAAATTTAATAAATAAAAAATGAATAAATTTAATAAATAAATACTCAAGAGGGCTTTTCAACACAGTCAATAGAGTCGCACTTGTATTAAATAATTTGCAAAGTTACTTGGAAAGATACTTCGGGACTGAGGCCGATACTACTGGGCACAGCTTGCCGAAAGGGGGATCCTCCTCTACAGGTGTCATTTCCTGCAGGAGCGCACAGGAGCGGAGCTCCGGCAGTAAAGAGCCCAGAGGGCGGGCACATGCAACAAGACGAAGATCCAGAAAGAACTGCAAACATTTTTTTATTTTTTATTGAGTTATAACGTTTTTTAACTGTCTCAATAACTTTCTTTACCTTTTATTCAGAGTTATTTGGGTTAAATGTAGGTCAAGTATTGATCCAGGCTGATCTTGCGCAATCTTTAAAACTTCACTCTTGCTCATTAGTGAGACCATTAGTGAGACCAAGTGGGGCTGTTAATCTACCTCTGACCCTTCCGCGATCTACTAGTAGATCGCGATCTACCTGTTGGACATACTTGCTATATGCTGTTGTATTGATATTGAATATATGCTATCGCGTTTTACTTGTGTATGGCTTAGAGTTAATAAATACTTTCAGTTTAAGGCATCTGTTCTCGCTGTGTTTCTCTCCCTCTGGAGGCCTGAATCCCCTAGCCAGACTCCACCCACCCATAGAAAAGAGCCCTAATGGGGTTGGGGGAGCTTTATGGCCGTTCAGGGGTGACTTTGCCGTCAGTAAGGCATTGCCCCGGGGGTATTTGGATGTGGTTTTTGAGCTATGCCTTTTCCTTAGTGTTGAGAAAATGCGGAATGAATGCCAGATGCAGAACCAGCCCCTGTCTAAGCAGGTGAGGGCCTGGTCAGCAGATGCAGCTAGCAGTGGGGGGGGGGGGGGGGGGAGAAGGAGGAGGCAGAAAGAGGAGGTCTTGTGGCAGTTCCCAAACACTCTGTAATGCTGCGAGTTCTGAGCATTTTCCACGGAGGGTGTCCAGCGCAAGGTGAGGTCCATGGATGTGAGCATTTTCAGCTTGTCAGGTTGCCTGTTTTTCGGCCAACAAATTGCACAGTTCCCTTGAAATGTTCCCTTTCAGCCTCTTTAAAAACACCGTAAGGATGCAGGAGTATGAGGGAACTTGGAAACTGGCCTGGCTTAACTCGCTACGAAGAAATATCATCCCTGCCAGCCATTCTTCACTTCTCAAACATTCTCTTAGCTATATTTCTGCACTTACACACTGAAGGCAAAGCGGCCGAAGCCCAGAAGACCAGCGAAAGAGCCCTGCAAAACCAGACCAAGGACGATCTAGTCCAGCATTGTGTTTCCCACAGTGGCTAACCGGATGCCTGAGAAGGTACACAATGGGAGCACAGATGTTCCCCTGTGTTGTGGTCCTCCCAGCAACCACCATTCAGAGATAGGTTGCTCCTGAATAAGCAGGTTTGGTTTAGCCATCACGGCGAACAGCCATTAATGGACCTCTCCCCCACCATGAATTTATCCAGGGGTCCTTTCCTGCAGGAGTGTGCTTGACATTTTTGTGGCCCAGATGTAATACAGTGCATTTATCTTTGTTTTAGAGTCTGTGCTCCTAACCACCACCCCAAACTGGAAGAAGAGGATTTGGGTTTCCCTCTCAGGGCATTTTCACCAAGAGGTGTATTTTTACCCTAAGCTGTGAACACACACAAACACACATGCAGCTGCCTGATACTGAATCAGACCTTCGGTCCATCAAGGTCAGTGTTGTCTACTCAAACTGGAAGCAGCTCTCCAGGGTCTCAGGCGGAGGTCTTCCACACCACCGACTGCCAGATTCTTTACATGGAGATGCCGGGAATCGAACCTGGGACCTTCTGCATGTGAAGCAGAGGCTCTTCCACAGAGCCACGGCCTCTCCCCAAGCTGTGGCAGTGGCAGGGTTTGTCCCAACCTGTCCTCATTTAATGAGCTCCTGCACCTCTTTTTCTACGAAATGACCCCTGAATTTATCTAACCCTCTCTTAAAACTATCAGAGAGCCCAGATCCACAATGGAAAATCCACAGGTTCCCAGCCTGACTCATGGTTATGCATTCAAGCAGGGACACACCTTTGCTCTCTGATTCTCTGTTTGGCTGTGAATGGGGCAGAGGAGGAGGAGGAGGAGGAGGAGATTGGATTTATACTCCACCCTTCACTACCAGAAGGCAGCTCAAGAGCGGCTTACAATCTTCTTTCCTTTCCCCTCCCCACAACAGACACCCTGGGAGGTAGGTGGGGCTGAGCGAGCTCTCTTGAGAACTGCTCCTGAGAGAACAGCTCCGAGAGAACCTTGTGAGTGACCCAAGGTCACACCAGCAGGTGCATGTGGAGGAGTGGGGAATCAAACCCGGTTCGACTTGGCAGGCCTGGATATCGGGGGGTGCTACATGACTCTAAGGGTGATTAGGTGTTACCTTCTTGAATGGGATGCCTCTCTTTGCCTTCACCTGGGAGCAGTCCTCGGACCCTTCCTCTCTCTCTCCCCCCCTTTGCCCTCTCACTTTCTCACATGGCCTTCCATAGATAACAGTGCCCTCATACTCCCACAAACATGATACTGGACAAGCTGGCCATCTGTGTGAGAGAAGGTACTCTTTAGATTAGGCTTCTTTCTGCAACCTGAATGTGAACTGGAGCTACCTGAATAAATGTAAGTTTAGGGTTTTTTTTGCAATATGCTTCTTGGGAGATTTTCTCCCACTGAGTATCACGCTTCTATGGCTAAGCAAAAGTCTGCTATATTAACCAAATATCCCAATAAAGCCCCCCCCCCCGCTGCCTCCATCAAAACTGGTTTCCATCAGACAGCCAGAGTCTGAGGCAGATCGGTAGACCTCAGGGTGGACCTTTTTGCCCTAAGGGGAAGGGAGGTATCCTGGATTGGGCGGATGACTACACACCTGACCATCTGGGGCCTTACCTCCTCTAATTCCATTCGTTTGTTTGTTTGTTCGTTCGTTCGTTTATTCTTTCATTCAGAAGAAGAAGAGGAGGAGGAAGAAGAAGAGATTGGATTTATACCCTGCCCTTCACTCGGAGTCTCAGAGCGGCTTACAAACTCCTTTTCCTTCCCCTCCCCACGACAGACACCCTGTGAGGTAGGTGGGGCTGAGAGAGCTCTGACAGAAACTGCTCTTTTTCAAGAACACATCTGCCAGAACTATGGCTTGCCCAAGGTCATCCAGCAGCAGCGAGTGGAGAAGGGGGGAATCAAACCTGGTTCTCCCAGATTAGAGTCTGCGCACTTAACCACTACACCAAACTGGCTCTCTCATTCATTCATTCATTCATTCATTCATTCATTCATTCATTCATTCATTCATATATTTCATATGTATCCTCATCTTTCTCTCCTTTGCAGACCCAAAGCAGCTTACAACATAATTCTCCTCACTTCCATTTTATCCTCACAAATACCCTGGGAGGTAGGTTAGGCTGAGAGCGTGTGTGACTGGCCCAAGGTCACCCAGCGAGCTTCCATGGCACGAGTGGGGATTCGAACCTGGGTCTTCCATATCCTAGTCCTAGTCTGACATGATTAACCCCTACACCACATTCGCTTTTGTAGTTGTGCATGGGAGAAAAATGTCGTTCAAGCCTGGGGAGGATCTCCCTCTCCCGAAATCCTAGAGCTCGAGGGCATCCAGTGAAGCTGATGGGCAGTAGGTTCAGGATGGACAAAAGGAAAGACTACTTGACACAGAGAATGATTAAAATGTGGAATTCATTGCCAGAGGATGTCATTTGGCACACTGGATTGGGGGTTGGGAAGCAATGTTCAGGAGAGCACGTGGCTCGCCGACCATTTACTGAACTTCAGGAGCGGTGTGGCGCAGCTTGGTAAACAGAAACAATCCCACCAAGCCCAGCATGGAACTGCTAGGCGGGGGTGTTATTTTCCAGCCGTGGAAGCACCAATAGGGACCTGCCAAAGCTTGACAGGCACTGCTGCCAGCCAATAACAGAGCTCCCATTCAATGCAATGGGATTCAGATGCTATATAAGCTATATAAGCCCAAGTGGAGCTCATGTGTCCTCCACTGGTTTTTGGTCAGAGATAGAGAAGAAGGGGAGTAGAGAGAGTCAATGAAGTTGAAGAGCTTTGCTCAGCATGGTCAGAGGGCTTTGATTTGCCCTGGGTTCCTCCTCTGGTTAGGTTGATTCTGCTTCTCTTCTTTCTTTCTATTTTTTTAAAGGGGGGGGGAATCGGGATTGTTCTCTCCACCATTTTACAATCCCCCACTGGGATGCTTTTTGTTTAGGGGGCTTTTCCTTCCCGGAGGGGCCTTTCTGCTGCATCCCAAACTTACAAAACCAGTTCAGTTAATCGGAGGCCATTTTGGCTTGGGTTAAGTTTGGGTTTGGTTCGGGACTCGGCACGAGCCACGAATCAAACCAAACTGCTTTTTTTTTGGCCCCCCGGAGGGGATTTTTTATTGCTTTTTTAATTAGACTACAAACTACAAAGAAATAGGGGAAGGGAACTACAATTAGGGAGAAAGTAAAGATAACCACTACTGAATAAAAACCCAAGAGAAGGAGATCCTTAAAACAGCTTACGTACAAAATCGTTCCTTAAATTGCTATCTTTTGAACTTAGTCAGACATGCTAAAATATCTTTTAACACTTAGATTTAACTGTTAGAGAGAAACCCCAGAGCATCCCATTATTAAAAACCATATTTTCAAGGGCACAATTCAGAGTCCTTCAGCCTTCATTTTTTCTTTTCTTGTCTTTTCCTCAGTTTATATGGACTTTTAGGTGCGGCTGCCCCTTTTTCAGAAAGAGAGTCCTCTCCAGAAGACCCCGAGTCTAGCTTGCCATTGGACTTACTGTCCTCCTCCTCTTTATCCACCTCCTCTGGCTCACCCAACTGGATTCTCAAAAAGCCCCGTGCTTTGGAAAAAGAGTCAATCTTTTCTTTTTTATCCTGAAGTTCGAAGGTTACGTCCTCTGAATATAACTACCGGTAGCTAATTGCATTTGTTTGAAGAAAAAGAGTTAAATCTTTATATTTCTTTCTCCTTTGTCTTATTTCAAATGGGATGTCTTTCAGAATCCTG
>NW_015163146.1:247266-264374 GCF_001447785.1 Gekko japonicus
TCCGAGTGCTGGTCGCTTTTCCCCCGGCCCCGGGGGGGGGGGGGGTAGCGAGACATCGCTCCTTTCTGCTGGTGCGCAGATTTCATTCCCGGGAGGTCTGGTAGATGAGTCTGCTCAGCGTGTCGCCATAAACTGGAAGTCTGAACTGCTTTTTTCAGTTTGTGCCCATCCCTACTGTGTGAGACAGGATGCTGGACTAGAAGGACCACTGGTCTGATCCAGCAGGGCTCTTCTGATGTTCTTATCAGAGGAAGGCCCCAGCCTCTGTGCCCTGTTGCTGGCCCTCCAGAGGAACTGGTTGGCCACTGTGTGAGACAGGATGCTGGACTAGATGGACCACTGGTCTGATCCAGCAGGGCTCTTCTGATGTTCATATCAGGGAAGGCCTCGGCCTCTCTGCCCTGTTGTTGGCCCTCCAGGGGAACTGGTTGGCCACTGTGTGAGACAGGATGCTGGACTAGAGGGACCACTGGTCTGATTCAGCAGGGCTCTTCTGATGTTCTTGTCAGGGAATGCCTTGGACTATGTGCCCTGTTGTTGGCCCTCCAGAGGAACTGGCTGGCCACTGTATGAGATAGGATGCTGGACTAGAAGGACCACTGGTCTGGTCCAGCAGGGCTCTTCTCATGTTCTTATCAGGGAAGGCCTTGGCCTCTCTGCCCTGTCGTAGGCTCTCCAGAGGAACTGGTTGGCCACTGTGTGAGACAGGATGCTGGACTAGATGGACCATTGGTCTGTTCAAGCCGGGCTTTTCTCATGTTCTTATCAGGGAAAGCCTTGGCCTCTCTGCCCTGCTGTTGGCCCTCCAGAGGAACTGGTTGGCCACTGTGTGAGACATCATCATGTCCCCGACGTCAGGGGGGCGACACTCTAGTTTTTGGGCACAAGCTCTATTGTTTGTAGCCAATTTTACCATAGAGTTTTGCCCCAAAACTAGAGCGTCTCCCTCCGATGTCGGCCATGTGATGACATCACTTCCGGGCGACATCATCGCATCACCTTTTGGGCTAGGTGGGGGTGGGATTTCCCTCCACCGGCCAGCTGGCCGGTGGCAAGAAAGCACCCTTTAAAAGTGGGATGATAGGGGATTTGTTTTCGTAGGTTCTCCAGATATCTAGCCCTGTATCTCGGGTGAGTTCTGTTTTGCACACTTTTCCCCAGTATTTCCGATACGGTAGCATTGTGTTCTCTTGAAAGGACGTTAAGGTGGCATATATTTTGGATATTACCCCTTTCTTTCTTTCGTCTGCATCTCTTATCAATGCTTCGAAAGGAGTTACGGTTTTTCGCAGAATATCTCTAAGTTTTATTTCTGAGCATTGGAGATATTAGGTACCGTGGTGTGCTTAATTCAGATTTTTGTTCCATTGTGATTTTGCTCATTATTTCCCTGTTTAATGTCTGGTGTGTGCGTGGGGGTGAGGGGTAGGGTTGCCACTTCCAGATCGGGAAACTCTTGGAGATTTGGGGGTGAAGCCTGGGGCGGACAGGGACCTCAGTGGGGTACGGGGCCGCAGAGTCCACCCTCCAAAGCAGCCATTTTTCTCGAGGGAAACTGAGATCTGTAGTCTGGAGATGAGCTGTAATTCCAGGGGACTCCCCAGACCCCACCTGGAGTCTGGCACCCCTAACACAGACAGCCACGGGCCCTCCTACCACACACGCAAGGCTCCGCAAATGCAGCCGTGTCTGGGGACGCAACCCTGAACCCACGCACATTGGCATCATGCGTGCTTAGCCTGTTCTAGCCTTGTAATGTGCTTGTGTGTGTGCAGGTTCTCAAAGGAGCTGGCAGAGCGATGGCACATAGCAATGGGGTGGGGGGAAGGGCAGGCTGCTTTTCTGGGCCTGCCCTAGAGCTCCCTCCCTCCTCCTTCCCTCCCTCCCTCCCACACTGTTTCCACCTGGCCAAGGAGGGCATCGCCATGGGGCCCGGGGAATTAAACAGTGGGGGGGACGACCCGAAACAGTTCCCCCTGCCCAGGCACCGTTTCCAAAATTCCAGGCAGTCAGAGGGTACCCCTCTTTCCGTCTTCATACTTTATATTCTTCTAGGCTCCCATCAACCCGCCTGGCTGCCTTTTCCCTGACAATAGAATTCATTATGATGAAAATATCCTCCAGAGGACTGCGGCTTAATTACCTCCTCATTTGCATTTTTGCATATTAATGACTGCAGTGCTGCTAATTTTTTGCTGCAGTGTTTTTCGGAGGCGGAGGGGGGGAGATTTCGAAGGGGGGGAGAGGGGAAGAAGGAGAAGGAGAAGGGAAGGGAAAGTCCTTGGCTCGGTGCACATCTCTCCGTCCTCCATTTTCTTCCTTCCCGCTCTGCAGATGGCACTGCGGTTGGCACTAGGGTGGCCCGCTCTGGTGGCATAAAAAAGCCAGCAAGTGGCCAGTCTGAATTCAGGGGCTTTTCTCCTCAAGCTGGCAGATCCATTTCTAAAAACCAGTTTTTAGGAGATCTGAAATAGCAAACATTGTTGTGAAACTCTTCATGGGTTGAACTGGAGTTATTGTTCTTGTGACAGAACGTGCCTGATTTGGCCTACAGGCCCTGTTCCGCCCTGCCCTCTTAGGTTTTTCTCAACCCCTGGAGAGGCTTTTCTTCCACTCTCAGTGTACCTCGCTGCCACCACCTGACCTTTGTACGGAATTGCCCAGTGGGGGGGTCAGGGCTCCCAGCTTCCCTTCCAAGTTCTGAGGCCTTGCCTCTGTGTCTCCCACTGCCCAGTGCCTGGTCACCATGGGAACGATTTACTGCCTTGCGCACCCCTGGAGGAATAGCCACTTGCCAACTGCCTGCCTTCCCCTGGGCAGTCCTTTTAAAATAGTGTGTCTGAGATGATGGAGGTCTATGTGGTACAGAGAACCATTACCAGCGTCCAAAGTTATAAAGTATTTATTAAAAAGAAAATGTTTACAAGC
Organism: Gekko japonicus; assembly: GCF_001447785.1. Lineage (NCBI taxonomy): Eukaryota > Metazoa > Chordata > Lepidosauria > Squamata > Gekkonidae > Gekko > Gekko japonicus. The sequence goes on from NW_015163146.1 coordinate 250,195, forward strand.
ATCCCGTCAGCATAGCACCAGATTGAGCAAGGGAAACCAAAAGAAATAGGTAAAATGCAAATCCTCTGTCCCTCTGTCTATACATGCCCTGTCATGTGTTAAAATATAGGACAGACCCCTTTAGCTTAGGCAGTTACACATCCCTATGAAGCTGTCTTTACCTTGATGCTCCCTCCAGCTCTTTAGGCCAGTGAATGGTCAAAAATGGCTGCCTTTCCACAGCAGAGGTCTGCGTCCTCTCATGAACTCAGCATCCCAAGAAAAGAGAGCTCCTTCCTGTTGCATGGAGCTTTTATCACCTCCCTTTCCCCCACCCCCTGACCCGGTCAGGCCGGGTCAGAGAAGTGTTTCCTAGGACTTCTTCCTGAAGATTATTCCTGGATCTGTTCTAGCTTAAAGTCCTCCAATCTCTATTCCTTGCTTGGAAAAAGGGGAAGAATTTGACCCACCCATTATCTCCTCTGCTAGATCCATTAGTATTTGTATGAAGGTGAGCTGATGTAAACCTGGGAAGCAATTGAATGGACTTCCTTCCTTCCTGCTTGGTCTCTATCCAGAGAAAAGAAAATGGTTACAATGCAAAGTGGAGTTTTGGCTCCTTTCAAACCGCCCAGGACAAAATGCATTTCTTCACAGTTCTGCACCCCTCCCCCCACAAGTCAACTCGTGTACTACAGTTTCTACAGAATGCCGTGGCCTGGTTATTAACAGCAAAGAGGAACACACAGTGTAGGTATATAAGGGAATAGTAATCTGTGTGGAAAAGATGCTAACACTGGTTCAGTAATAACCAAAGTATTGATACAAACACAACCATATAAGGACAACAAGTCCAATCTTAAAGTAGAAAAGATTCCTCTTGAGGTGAAGATGTACGAAGAATGATATACGAAGAATCCGGATATTAAGAACTCCGTTTCGAAGAACTTCCTCAGCAAACACATCTCATAAATGGGCAGTTATCGACAGCACATCTCTGGAAAAGCTCAAGGCTTTACATCACACTTCCTTCCATAATTACTGTGATTCAGGGGTCATTTCGTAGAAAAAGAGGTGCAGGAGCTCATTAGCATAACTCATTAGCATAACCTATTTGCATATGCCACACCCCCTGACATCACCGGAGGTGTGTCAGAAGGCAACATCCACTGCTCAGGCTCCACTGGACTGTTTTGGATTCCTAGCTATTGGGGGGGGGGAACGTGCGGATCTGCCCTCACAGAGGAGGGAGGGCTTGTAACTGAATAAAACTTGGTCTTAAAGGTGCCACTGGACTGTTTTGGATTGCTAGCTATGGGGGGGGGAACACACAGATCTGGAAAGAAAGAAAGAAAGAAAGAAAGAAAGAAAGAAAGAAAGAAAGAAAGAAAGAAAGAAAGAAAGAAAGAAAGAGGCTTCTTGCTCCTCGTGGCCTGGGGCTGCTGGGAGCAGGGGATGGTGCTTGTTGCATGTGCCCGCCCCCTTGGGCTCTTTACTGCTGGAGCTCCGCTCCTGTGTGCTCCTGCAGGAAATGACCCCTGCTGTGATTCCTGGGGGAGGGGAACCTGGGGAAGGGCTGCAGAAGGTGGCTCTCTCATGCTCCTTAAGCCTTCCTGGTGCGACCTCAGAGCTTTGAGCTTCAATGTCTCCATCCAGGAAATGGGAGATCCCTCCCCCACAAACTGCAGGGGTCCCTGTGACGATCTCACATTCTAGGTGGGGTCATGTGGGCTACCCTTCTCTGGGGATTTTGCCAGGACGTGGAATTCTCCAGAATCTCCTCCTAACCTGACCCGAGCGGCGGTCTTTTGGAAGCCAGGCAACACTGTCCAGTTTGGTGTTGTGGTTAAGTGTGCCCCCCAAAAGCCCCATCTGTGCCAACACGCCTGGCACAATAACGTCACCTGGAGGTTCAAACTCTCTGAACACCGTTAATAGTTTTGCAACTATTGTCCCCCTGCCCCGTCATCATCTTGGTTCTGAATCCTTCTTAGCCTTTCTTGGAGAAAAGGTGGTGCCCGCCGCTTTGATCACTCAGCTTACCCATTTCGGACCCGTTTCCATCTCCACAATGCCCTTTTCCCAGCAGGGCAGTCCCCAATCTCTTGGCTTTGTTTTTGCATTAATTTTGCATTAATTTTGATATCGTTGCCGACCGTTCGGGATCCGTGTCACTCCCAGTGGATTTTTGTCAGTTTGTGTTGGGCATGCATGTCGTAGGATTCTAATGAATGATTTACGCACACGGCGTTTATCATTTATATGTCTAATATACGTACAATTAATGGCTAATGAGGTTTTAATAATGTTGAGAAGCGGGTCTTTTTTTATTTTGACAGGGAAAATTCCATGCGAGAGAAGAGAGAATGGTGTGAAAAGGGGAAAAAACCCCAAACAACAGGTTGGATTTGCGCCGCAGAGAAATGGCATTGTAAGAAGGGCTCTCGGGTTGAAATGATAGGGATGAGATGTTAGAAATAATCAAAAGCAGTTTTTGTAAAAGCTTTGGTAGACCAAAGGAGTTTCGGTGGACCAAAGGTGTAACTCGGTAAGAAGGCAGCTTTGCCCGTTCCGGGAAGATCCCACAGCTCAGAGGCAGAACACCGGCTTTGTATGGAGAAGATCCCTGGTCCAAACCCCAGGGACCGTCTTTCCCCATATATACCCCAGAGACCACTACAGTCGGGGTCACAAAATCGACTGGCCCTCCCGGGTCCCAAGGATGCCAGGTTGCTATTACCAGGGCCAGGGCCTTTTCAGTGGTGGCTCCATACTGATGGAATGAACTCCCGGAGGAGATCAGGGCCCTGCGGGATCTTTTACAGTTCTGCAGGGCCTGCAAGATGGAGCTCTTCCACCAGGCCTTCAACTAAGGGGCCGCAACTATACCAACAACTTTAATTACAGAGCCCTGGCCCCTGGCTTCGACACCTAGCCTGCGCCACCCTTGTACGAGGAGAAGAAGAAGAAAAGAGATTGGATTTATACCCCGCCCTTCACTACCCAAGGGAGTCTCAGAGTGGCTTACAAACCCCTTTCCCTTTCCCTCTCCACCACAGACACCCTGTCAGGTAGGCGGGACTGAGAGAGCTCTGACCGAAACTGCTCTTTTTCAAGAATAGCTTTGACAGAACTATGGCTTGCCTAAGGTCATCCAGGAGGTGCAAGTGGAGGAGTGGGGAATCAAACCCGGTTCTCCCAGATTAGAGTCCGCACACTTAACCACCACACCAGACTACAAGGAAGACAATGAGCAGGATGATTGTGAGACTGTTGTGTGCACTCTTAAGTAAGCCATCTGAAATAATTAATCAACGATTGCCAGCACTTTATGAATCATGATTTATTTATAATTGAACTGTTTTTAGAGGATTTGATGTGATTTAAATTGTTGTTTGTACTGGCCAGTGTAAGCTGCCCTGAGCCTCTTTGCGGGGAGGGCGGGGTATAAATCGAATGATTAAAATAAATAAATAAATAAATAACTAAATACATGTAGACAGGGGTCATTTCGTAGAAAAAGAGCTAGGGGAACCCATTAGCATAACTCATTAGCATATGCCACACACCCTGACATAAGGGGCCCGGCGGTGGACCTGCAAGGCCAGCAGGAGTGTGAGGAAGCCCCGCCAAGGCCCTCCCTGGCCCCAGGCAGGCTGGGGTGGGGAGAGGCGGGGAGGAAGCAACTTACCCTCCCTCTTCTCCTGCCTCCTCCTGGCTGAATGAGGGCTGGAAGCGGGGCGGCTGGAAGCAGGGGCCCCCGAAATGACCTCTGCATGTAGAGAAGGATCTTTCCTGCCCGTCAGAAGATTCGATACTGGGCGAGGTGGACTGTAGTATCAGGCAGCTTCACATGTTCACTTTCAGAAGGTCCGTGGCTCAACGGGTGGACACCTGCTTTATAAGCAGAAGGTCCCAGAGATGTTGTTAGACGTCAGGAAGGTCTTTTCCCCAGCTGGGAACATGTGGTCATCCTGTAGCTCAGAGCAGATGATGGTGAGCTATTTAGGCATCTTTGTCTGACTAAAGGACGGCAGTGCCTTTGCATGCAGGGGAGCCCAGGTCCGGTCCAGTGTTCCCTCTAAGCTGAGTTAAAGTGAGCCAGTTCACAGTTTTTTACCCTCCAGCTCACGCATTTTTGTCTTAGCTCAGGAAGGGAGGGCTCCCGAGCAAACCAATTTATGCAGTAGCCAAATCGCTGGCTCACAACTTTAATGCCAGTCGCTCACAAAGTAGAATTTTTGCTCACAGGACTCCACAGCTTAGAGGGAGGCATTGGTCCAGTCCGCAATTCAAGAGTCACTGGTATCAGGAAAGGCCTCGGAGAGCCAAGCCCATTGCCTGGAGGAGATGATGTTGAGTTCGACGAATCAGGCATCTGGCTTGATATAAGGCCAGGAGAACCACACACCAAGTTGTACGCTTTGAAACAGCACCTCTGTGACATCAGAGCATCTTAGCCAATGACAGCCGAGGAGAGAGAACTTTCAGCACTGTCAGGGTGAACAATCTTTTCATTCGTTTCTTTTGATATCCACTTCTCTGCCTTTCTCCCCTTTCTAACAACACAGCAGAAACCTCCCAGTATATAGAAATCAAAAAACACAAACTGGGAAAGTCGCTATCATATGCAAAAAAATATGTATTAGAACAGTAAACACATCCAGTGTGCAAATGGAAATACATTTATAAGACATACAATATTATTGATTGATTGATTAATTGATTGTTTGTTTGTATTTATTCCCCGCCTTGCCTGACAAGCAGGCTCAAGGCGGCTAACAGATTAAATAATATAACAAAAAGTTAAAACAATTAATAAATACAATGCCAGTTAAAACAAGTAAACAACAGCAATTACAGTACCAACTATGGCGGTGTTACAAACCAACAGTTCACAGTGTCAACAGTTTTCCAACAATTTACAGTCCAACAGTATCAACAAATTACGAAGAGTCCGGCTTCAACTTCATTTCGATGGAAAACTTCATCAGAAGTGATTACCAGCAACCATTATGTGTTTTGAATCCCATTTTGCAGATGAACAGAACATTCTCTATGTTGCTATGCAGTATACTATCTGGGACTAGCCCTTCAATGGGCTTAAAAACTTTTTGTACGTGGGCAAATCTCTGTGTTGAGTTCTTACAGCTACTAAATGCTTTTTTTTGTCAGTTCATTTTATATATGTATGCCGTGTGGCTCTTAGGTAGTATTTATGCATTCAGTGTACATCATGTTTACACACAAGGTATGCAGAGCATGGAGCCGATGTGTGAATAATGTTGAAAAATGCCTATATTTTACAGGAGGGGAGAAGTTACAGTTGATTCTAGACCTGTTTTGGGGAGTGGCTGGCTTCAGCTGCTGGCACAGCCGGATCTCTGAGTCTGAGATGGGGGAGAGAAAGACGGAAGTAACCGGGTGGGAGAGAGAGAGTAGCCGCGTCCTCCGCCTTCGACCCCATTGTTTGGCCAGCAGCTTAGAGGGACGGGTGTGTCACAGTGCATTATTTCCACTGGACAAATCCCAACCGCAACTAGCAGTGGAGCCGGACGCCGATGGGACGAGGAGAGGGAAGGAGAAAACTTTAACTGAGTTTGACATGAGTCCTGAAAATGTCACGTCAAAGAGAGTGCTGAACAGCTCAGCGGGGCGTTTAGTTTTGGGCTCGCGGACAGCGTTACTGTGTGCTGGGGGAGGTTCAAGTATGGTACATCCCCTGGGCTGGTCCGGGCCGGTCTGTAGTCCAATGGACTCGGTTTCGTCCAAGAGACCTTTCCTGACCTGTTGTGGTTCTCTGCAACGTCTGCCCGCGAGACCTTGGGTGAGTTGAATGTGGCTGAGGGAAGATTTTGAAGATTTTGAATGTCTCCTCCCTGCCATTTTGGCCCCTGGATTCCGGCTTCGCTTTATTTATTTATTTTTGAGATGTTTATTCCACCCTCCCCAAAGTGGGCTCCGGGTGGATCACGAGAAACCGCGCCCAAGACTAGTTACAATGAGATCACATTAAAATCATTAAAACAATAGACAGTAGAATTCACACAGGTGGCGGCAGTTTCATATCAATATGTTAGGTCCACGGCCCACAAGGTAGAATCAAATGGGCCCTTTCAGTGGGTTGGGAATGAGAGCAGGGTGGTCAACTGAGATGGATGCCCGCTCCATCACTCGAAGGCCTGGCAGGAAAGCTCCGTTTTGCAGGCCTTGCGGGATGATAGAACGTCCTGCAGGGCCCTGATTCCACCAGGGCGGAGCCAGGGTGGAGAAAGTCCTGGCCCTGGTCGAGGCTAAGCGGATGTCTTTTGGGCCAGGGGTAATAAGTAAGTGTCGATCCTATGAGCGTAAGGCTCTTCGGGGCACATGTGGGAAGAGGCAGTCCTTCCCACATGTGGGAAGGAAGAGCCAGTTTGGTGTAGTGGTTAAGTGCGCGGACTCTAATCTGGGAGAACCGAGTTTGAACTCACAGGGTGTCTGTTGTAGGGAGGGGAAGGGAAAGGAGTTTGTAAGCCGATCTGAGACTCCTCTGGGTAGTGAAGGGAGGGGGTATAAATCCAATGTCTTCTTCTTCTTTTACCTCACAGGGTGTCTGTGGTGGGGAGGGGGAGGGAAAGGAGTTTGTGAGCCGCTCTGAGACTCCCTTGGGTAGTGAAGGGCGGGGGATAAATCCAATCTCTTCTTCTTTTCCCTTCTGCAAATCAATTCTCACCATTTCCTCGCTGGGTTCTGTACACCAATCCCTCTCTTCCTGCAAAATGGAAGCATTTCCCAACATTATTCACACATCATTAGATCCATGCTATACATATATTGTATGTAAACATGACGTACATCGTACATCTAAAAATGATGCAGCATAGGGCTGCCAAGTCCCCCCGGGGGGTGGGGAAACCCCCGCCCCAGAGGCCCGTTCCCCGCTGCTGGTGGATTGGGCCCCGGGGGGAACCCCGCCCCGACGTGTGCGTCACCAGGAAGTGACGTTAGGACGTCGAGCATGCTGGGGGCGGGGCCACGACCATCGGAGGGAAAACTCTATGGTTTTCCCTAGATCGGGCCCCGGGGGCAACCCCGCCCCGACGTGCGCGTCACCAGAAAGTAACGTTAGGATGCCGAGCACGCTGGGGGCGGGGCCACGACCATCAGAGGGAAAACTCTATGGTTTTTCCTCCGAGGGTTGTGGCCCTGCCCCCACCGTGCCCGGCGTCCTAATGTCACTTCCGGGTGACGTGCGTGTGGCGCACGCGCTCCAGTCGCCGCCCGGGAGTCCCCCGCTGCGGCGACTGCAACGACTTGCCGACCCTAATGCAGCATATATACAATTTTTTTTTTAAAGCAGAGAACTGGAAATGAAAAGAAATAAATGATGAGACAGTCGCTCGACCCGACAGTGGTGAAAGTTCTTTTCTTGGCTGTCATTGGCTGAGCTGCTCTGATGTCACAGAGGTGCCGTTCTGAAGAGGAAGCTGGACCAAAAGAAAAATACAAACAACTCAAGAAACGGACAAAGGGGAAAATTCACTTTTCTCTAGTGCGCAGGCAAGAGCTGTTGCCCTTACAAAAGCAGATCCCCCAAAATTCTTGGGTGCAATTTCAATTTTATGTCTGGAATTCTTCCCAGAGAGTCGACTTCTCCCTGCACCCCATCTCAAAAGCATATTTCCCCATCACCCCTTTGTCCCTTGCTTCCTGCTGTAAGAAAATCAATATTGACGGCTGCATTTATGTGTATAACTTCCTTCCGATTGGTCTGTTGTTTCTCCAGAGTATTGAAATATTTAGCCTGTAAGCTACTTGGGGCAGTGACCTTTTTCTGTTTGTTTGTTTATGTCCTTTATTCAGCACATAAGTTTGCTCAGACAGCCAAAACTGGGCCTTCTCGGCAGTGGCTCCCATTCTGCTGAATTGATTGCCGCAGTACGTGGCATGTTTTTGGTGGTTTTGCCAGAACATGTCTTTGTTCTGTCCTTTGGGGTGAATTGTTGAGCAGAGCTCTCATTTTCACTGGTGGCTAACGTTTTGTGTTCCGGTCATGGTGAACGACTGTGGGAGGCTGGAATGAGATTTGCTGAAATAACAGGTAAATAAAGTTTCCTGCCCATTGAGAGTGCAGCGTACAGAAATTATTATCTTCTGTGTATGGGGGTGGGGCAGTTCTTGCTGTGGAGTTTGTCTCCATCTGAGCAAGTGAATTGGGAAGACTCCACAGCCTGGATCTGTTAACTTCTTGAGGCCCTCCCAAACCTATTCGATGTGTGGCAAACGGATGCGCTCCCCAGAGATTTCTATGGCATCATTCAATGTTTGGTGCAGTAGTTAAGTTCACGGACTCTGATCTGGGAGAACCGGGTTTGATTCCCCGCTCCTCCACTTGCAGCTGCTGGATGACCTTGGGTCAGTCACAAGTTCTGTCAGAGCTGTTCTTGAAAAAGAGCCGTTTCTGTCAGAGCTCTCTCGGCCCCACCTACCTCACGGGCTGTCTGTTGTGGGGAGGGGGAGGGAAAGGAGTTTGTAAGCTGCTCTGAGACGCCAAGTGAAGGGCAGGGTATAAATCCAATCTCTTCCTCCTCCTTCTTCCCCATTCACAAGGGGCCATGAAGAACTGGCCTCCCTCCCTCCCCCAACAGCATTCTGAAGAAAGGGGGCATTCCAAACCTGAAAGTCTCTTTCTCACTGTCTTTAAAATATTGGTCTTCAGCCTTATCTCCTCAGACTCAAGGTGGGTGAGCAAGGCAACACCTAAGAATAACAAAATGGTCCCTCAACAAGACAAACAAAAACAGCGAAACCACCAGGGCTATTTTTGGGCAGGAACGGAGTTCTGGCTGGCTTCAGAGTTGGCCACACCCACTACAGCCAAAACCTCTGTGCATGCGTGGCTACAGAGGAAAGGCCTGGAGAGCCAACCCTCCTGACGACTCCAAGGCGGGTGGGCCAGGGTGCCCCCTGGAAGGATTGGGGAGGCATTGAAATGCCTCCCCGTGCCTTCCCCAGCCTCTCCAAGGGCTGGCTTGCCTGGGTTCCCCCCCGCTGCAGGGGGCCCGGGCGGGGATGCATGGGGTGTGGCCTAATATGCTAATGAGCTGTACCATCAGGGTGTGGCCCAATATGCTAATAAGTTTTTTCTGTTGGGTGTGGCCTATTATGCTAATGAGTTCCTGCTGGGCTTTTTCTACAAAAAAAGCCTTGGAAACCACCCAAACAAAACCCACAGCCGGTACTGTACCCTTGGGTTGTGAACAATGTTCCGTCTAAGCTATGGAGCCCTGTGAGCAAAAATTCTACTTTGTGAGCTATCGGCATTAAAGTTGTGAGCAGGAGATTTGGCTGCTGCAGAAATTAGTTTGCTCTGGAGCCATCCTTCCTGAGCTAAGACAAAAATGTCTGAGCCAGAGGCTAAAAAACTGTGAGCTAGCTCACACTAACTCAGCTTAGAGGGAACACTGGTTGTGAAACCTACAGATGGGTCAGCCAAGATGATTTAGGGGGCTGGAGTGTCTTCCCTACGAGGAAAGGCAGAAGAGACTGGGACCTGTCAGTTTAGAAAAGAGACAACGAAAGGGGAGGGGGAAGCACGTGAGGGAGGTTTATAAAATTGTGCCCGGGGTAGAGAGAGTCGACCAAGAGAACTTTCTCTCCCTCCCCAAAGGGCTTGAACTCGAGGGCATCCAGTGAAGCTGATGGGCAGTAGGTTCAGAACAGACACAAGGAAAGACCACTTTGCACATGTCAGAGAGTGATTGAAATGTGGAATTTGCTGCCAGAGCACGTCATGATGGCCACAGGAATAAACAGCTTTAAAAGGGGATGAGATAGATTCCTGGAGAATCAGTCTCTCAGTGGCTATCCAGGGCGCTTTTTGTAGAAAAAGCCCAGCAGGAACTCATTAGCATAATAGGCCACACCCAACAGCAAACTCATTACCATATTAGGCCACACCCTGACAGCACCGCTCATTAGCACATTAGGCCACACCCCCATGTTACCAGAAGTGTGGTCATCCAGCCACACCCACCTTTCCCTTCTTATTCTGTTTACTTTGTTTGTTGTGCCAGGGCCTTTTTTGTAGCAGGAACTCCTTTGCATGTTAGGCCACACACCCCTAATGTAGCCAATCCTAATGAGTTTCTGCTGTTGGGTGTGGCCTATTATGCTAATGAGTTCCTGCTGGGCGTGGCCAACTCAGGAGCCAGCCGGAACGCTGTTCCTGTGCGTTCCTGCCCCAAAATAGCCCTGCTACTAGCCATGGGGACTGAGGGGGACCTCCCCATTCAGAGGCGCTAATCCTCCGAATCCCAGAGCCAGGAGGCGACATCAGGGGAAGGCCTTGACCCCTATGCCCTGTCGGACACCCAGAGGAACTGGTTGGCCACTATGTGAGATGGGATGCTGAACTAGGTGGACCACTGGTCTGATCCAGCAGGGCTCATCTGATATTCTTATGGGGCCTGGAGACCTCCCGGTATTACAACGGATCTCCAGACGACAGGGATCACTTCCCCTGGAGAAAATGCCTGCTTTGGAGGGTGGGCTCTGTGGGCACATTCACACCTGCTAAATAATGCCGTTTCAATCCGCTTCGGCGACCATCGGCAAGTAGATTTGGGGTCATTTTGTAGGATAAGAGCTGCAGGAGCTCATTAGCATAACTCATTAGCATAACTTATGTGCATATGCCACGCCCCCTGAGATCACCGGAAGTGTTGTCAGAAGGCAACACCCACCGCTCAGGCTCCACTGGACTCTTTTGGATTGCTAGCTATTGGGGGGGGGGGGACGTGCAGGTCTTCTTGCTCTGACTGAGGGCTGCTGGGAGCAGGGGGTGGGGCTTGTTGCATGTGCCCGCCCCCTGGGCTCTTTACTGCTGGAGCTCTGCTCCTGTGCGGTCCTGCAGGAAATGACCAAGTGACAAGGTTGGATATTTGCTGGCAGGGCTCTTTTTGTAGCAGGAACTCCTTTGCATATTAGGCGACACACGCCTAACGTAGCCAATCCTCCAAGAGCTTACAATAGCCCCTGTAAGAAGAGCTCTGTAAGCTCTTGGAGGATCGGCTGCATTAGGGGTGTGTTGCCTAATATGCAAAGGAGTCCCTGCTACAAAAAGAGCACTGTCCCAGGGGTCCTGCGACTAGCAAAGGGCCTCCTGCCCTGATGCTCTAGCACTCGTAGGGGAAAACGGGGCGCACCTAGATTTATTACTGTTTATTAACAGCAACCTGATAGCATGTCAGGCCTGCAGGCAGGGCCGGCTCACTCCCTAGGCGAACTAGGCGGCCGCCTAGAGTGGGACGTCCCTTAGGGGCACCAAACTGCACCTGGCCCCGTACTCTGGGAGTTTCTTGATTATTTGTGTTTTTCATTCTTCCTAAAATGCATTTATTTTTTAAAATTGGTGGGCGCACCAGGGGGGAGGGCAGACGGGATCCTCGCCTAGGATGCAAAATAAGCTGGAGCCGGCCCTGCCTGCAGGGACTCTGCCCCGCCACCGGGGGCGCTGCCAGCCCTCAGAAGCTCAGATCAGCACCAGCCTGTTAAATCACCGCCTTACCATACATAAGATGGAACCCCCAAACCGTCCTCCTTTGGGTGGGCAACTTATATCCCTCCTGACTTGGTAAACCTGATCTGTGATCTGGATCCTGGGGGAACCTGCAATGACACCCCCCTACTACTAGGGGTGCTGTGGGTTAGCAGCTGTGGCCAGGCCTGGCGCATTCAGACAGTTCCTTGGAAACGGGTTGACAGATCACCCCCCCCAAAAAAACACCCCCGGATCTGAGATCCGCCAAGTCGCTCAGATGGTTGCAGGAGGCCCCCGGCTGTCTACCTGACAGGGACGGTTTGTACGGTCCTATCTTCGGTGTGGTATTCAGTGTGCTTTTTGTCAGCACCTTGAGAAGGGAGGGCAAAGGAGACACGCAATTACATACCCACACAATTCTGAAATAATATCTTTGCTTTGTGCCGGAGCAAAAGAGATGGACGCAGCCCTCCATAATACACCTTGTCCCAGGGTCCACTTCACCGTCTCCAAAGCACCACCCTTCTCTCCTTTTGCACCAAAATGAGAAGCATTGCGCAGCTTGCTTTGGATTATCTCCCCTTTCCTGCGGGGTGGTGGTGGGGGGAATGACCTAAGGCTTCGAACCTCCAACCTCAGATTCTGGAGTCTGCAGTGATGGAGGTCTCTCTAGAGGAGGGCTTTTGGCACCACCTGGTGGCTGCTGGGTAGCATGACCGTCCATCCCCTATGATTAATTTGAAGGCGTTTTCTTACCAAACGATCTGATGACTTTCATCTCTAGCCTGGAACTGGGTGTGCCATACAAGGAGCCCTCCGGGTGTATCTGCTTGCTATTCTATCACCTCTTGCCGTGATCGGCATCACTTCAACGCCTTCTTTAAAGAACGGGCTGCTAAGTCAATAATATTGCATATCCATTTGGCCTTGACCTGGATAGCCCGGGCTAGAAGGGTGTCATCAGATCTCAGAAGCTAAGCAGGGTCAGCCCTGATTAGTATTTGGATGGAAAAGAGCAGAGGAAGCCCAGGGTCACTACGCAGAGGCAGGCAAGGGCAAACCCAACACAAACCCAATATATACCATGAGATGGCAACCAATATAAACAGCAGGGGTCATTTCCTGCAGGAGCGCACAGGAGCGGAACTCCGGCAGTAAAGAGCCCAGGGGGCGGGCACATGCAACAAGCCCCACCCCCTGCTCCCAGCAGCCCTCAGTCAGAGCAAGAAGCAGCCAGGTAAGTTGCAGAGCTCCCCTTGGTCCACGACAGTCCAGTGGCACCTTTAAGACCAAGTTTTATTCAGGTACAAGCTCTCCCTCCTCTGTGAGGACAGATCGGCACGTCCCCCCCCCCCAATAGCTAGCAATCCAAAACAGTCCAGTGGAGCCTGAGCGGTGGGTGTTGCCTTCTGACACACTTTCGGTGATGTCAGGGGGTGTGGCATATGCAAATGAGTTATGCTAATGAGCACCTGCACCTCTTTTTCTACAAAATGACCCCTGACAGGCTCTTCTTTAACATTACTAATGAAAGATACACTGGCAACGTAATTTATATGATCCTTGTCGTCTGTATCGATACAGCAAATTACAACATTGTCTATTTCTTACAATAACCAATAATAGCAAGCATGTACTTTTGTTCCATACAACTTTGTGAAAGATTTTACAACACATACAACATATACATTGTATGGTAGATAGATAAGATCTATTGCGGTCAAAGACCATAATACAACCAATACAGTTAATATAACAGCCATCAAAGCAATGATAAAACAATATGTCTTGTATGACAATATACATTTTTAAAAATTAAAATATTACAACATTTACAAATTCCAATACAGATCAAGTAAAAATTAAATTTAACCGGTTAATTATGGTCTCTCCACTCTCTCTTGATACAATAGGCTAACTGCTCTGAGACTCCTTACAATAATCAATAATAACAAGCAACAGCATGTACTTTTGTTCCATACAACTTTGTGAAAGATTTTACAATATATGCAACATATACATTGTATGTTTGCTGAGTGTTTTTTGACTCTTTTGTATATTTTTTTGTATTTTTGTATTGTATACAGTGAAGATTCTTTGATAAAGATAAAGAAACGGGCTGAAAGTAAACTGGGACCCAGTCAGAATCCTTCACAAGTTGTACTAAGCAAAAGGACATGTTGTTAAAACTTTCACAAAGTTGTATGGAACAAAAGTACATGCTGTTGCTTGTTATTATTGGTGACTGTAAGAAATGGACTATGTTGTACTTTGTTATATCGATACAAACAACAAAGATCATATAAGTTACACTGAGCACCAGTGCATTATTCATTAGTAACTTTAAAGAAGAGTCTGTTTATAATGGTTGCCTTCTCATGGTATATATTGTGTTTGCATTGGGTTAACTGTCCACAAGCCTGTAATTGGAAGAGGCAATGGCAAATCACCTTTGACTGTCTTTTGCCTTGAAAATTCTATGGGGACTCCATAAGTTTACTGTGACTTGATGACATAGACTCATAGAATCATAGAGTTGGAAGGGATCTCCAGGGTCATCTAGTCCAACCCTCTGCACAGTGCAGGAAATTCACAAATACCTCCCCCCTCCACACCCCCGGTGTCCCCTGCTCTATGCCCAGAAGAGGGGGGGCTCTTTTTGTAGAAAAAGCCCAGGAGG